>NW_006921733.1:3593149-3597908 GCF_000298275.1 Orycteropus afer afer
ATATATATATATATATATATATATATATATATATATAATTAATTTAAACACTCTTTCCATTTCCTCACTGGTTTACTATTTCTCTTTCTCCTTCTTTCTTATCCCTTCCTGCCTTCTTAAATTTATACCTAGGCAAATGCTACTCATTTGACCTCATATGGTTGATTGTTCCAATGAGTACGTACCTTCATGGTATTGTTGTTCATCTTATAGCCCTGTCTAACCTTTGGCTGAAAGTTGATCCATGGGCATTGAGTTCAGTTCCTGGCTTGTTGCATCTCTAAGGGACAGTTTCAGGGATTCCACCAGTTTTTATCAGAGTAGTAAACCTGGTTTTTATTTTTTTTTTGTTGTTGTTGTTTTGTTGTTGTAGTTTTGTTTTGTTTTTTTTATTTTCAGTTTTGTTCCACATGGTTTCCCCACTCTATCTGGGACTTCTTCCTATTGTTGTCCCTTTCAAAATGATCCACATTGGTAGCCAGGCACCATGTAGTTCCGGTCGCAGGGTTGTGGTCCATTAGTCGTTTGGGCTACTTGTATCCTTGTATCTTTGATTTTCTTTACTCCTCTTTGCTCCAGATGGGAAAAGACTAATGTTCTTGTTGTTAGGTACTGTCAAGTCATCTCTGACTCATAGCGAACCTATTCACAGCAGAATGAAACACCACCTGGTCCAGAACCAGCTACATGATCCTTGCTATACTTGAACCCATTGCCACTGCCACCATGTCAATCCATCTTAGTGAAGGCCTTCCCTCTTTCATTGACTCTCCACTTTACCAAGCATGACCTCCTTCTCCAGAGAATGATCCTTCTGACAACATGACCAAAGTAGGTTAGATGAAGTCTGGCCATTCTTGCCTCCAGGGAGCATTCTGACTGCACTTCCTCCATAACAGATCTGTTAGTTCTTTTAGCAGTCCATGGTACTCTCAGCATTCTTTGCCAACACCACAGCTCAAATGCATCAATTTTTCTTCCATCTTCCTTATTCATTGTCCAGCTCTCACATGCATATCTTGTTGTCCTTGTTATGTGCCATTTAGTCAGACCTGATGCATAGCAACCCCTCTTTGGGTTTCCAAGGTGGTATCACTATCGAAGTAGATTGCCCAACCTTCCTTCCAAGTGACTGAAAATACCATAGCTTGTATCAGGTGCAACTTAGTCCTCAAGGAGTCATCTTTGCTCTTCAGTACTTTAAAGAGGTCCTTTGCAGCAAATTTGTCCAGTACTATAGGAAAGATGGAGGACAATCTACTTCCATAGCGATACCACCTCAGAAACCCAAAGAGGGGTTGCAATGAGTCAGGTCCAACTCAACCGGCACATATCAAGAACAATAACAACATACGTCATCTGATGTCCTGACTGCTGCTTCCACTGGCGTCAATTGCAGAACCAGGCAATGTGAAGTTTTTGACAGCTTCAATCCTTTCTCTATTTAGCATGCTGCTGCTTATTGGTCCAGTTGTGAGGATTTTTGCTTTCTTGTAATCCATACTGCAGACTGTATTATTCAATATTCATCAGTAAGTGCTTCAAGTCATCCTCACTTTCAGCAAGCGAATTGTGTCATCAGCGTATTACCAGGTTGTTAATGATTCTTCCTCCAACCTTGATGCCACGTTCTTCTTCATATAGTCCAGCTTCTCAGGTTATTTGCTCAGCATACAGATTGAATAAGTATTGTGAAATGATTCAGCCCTGACACACTCCCTTCTTCATTTTAAACCATACAGTGTCCCCTTGTTCTGTTTGAACGACAGGCTCTTGGTCTATGTGCAAGTTCCTCATTAGTACAATTAAGTATCCTGGAATTCCCATTCTTCTTAATGTTATCCACAATTTTTTATGATCGACACAATCAAATACTTTTGCATAGTCAACAAAACACAAGTAAACATCTTTCTGGTATCCTATGCTTTCAGCCAAGATACATCTGACAACATCTATGATATCCCTTGTTCCATGTCCTCTTCTGAATCCAGCTTGCACCTCTGGAAGTTTTCTGTCAATATACTGCTGCAACTCTTTTTGAATTATCTTCTGCAAGATTTTACTTGCATGTGATATTAATATTGTTTGATAATTTCCACATTTTGTGGGATCACCTTTCTTTGGAATGGGTACAAATATGGATCTCTTCCAGTCAGTTGGTCAGGTAGCTGTCTTCCAAATCTCTTGGCATAGCCGAGTGAGTGCCTCCAGCAGGGCATCCATTTGTTGAAACATCTCAGTGGGTATTCTTTCAATTCCTGGAGCCTTGTTCTTTGCCAATTCCTTCAGTGCAGCTTCGACTTCTTCCTTCAATATCATTGGTTCTTGAACATATGCCACCTCCTGAAATGGATGAAGATCAACCAGTTCTTTTTGGTACAGTGACTGTGTATTCTTCCCATTCAATATTTTGCCCATAGAATCTTTCAATATTGCAACCCAAGGCTTAAAGTTTTTTCTCAGTTTTTTTTCAGCTTGAGAAATGCCGAACATGTTCTTCACTTTTGGTTTTCTAACTCCAGGTCTTTGCACATTTGATTACAGTAATTGGCTTTGTCGGGTTGAGCTGCCCTTTGAACTTCTCTGTTCAGCTCTTTTGTCTTGCCATTTCTTCCTTTTGCTTTAGCTACTCTTCACTCAAGGGCAAGTTTCAGAGTCTCTTCTGATATCCATTTTGGTCTTTTCTTTTTTCTTGTATTTTTAATGACCTCTTGCTTTCTTTATGGATGATGCTCTTGATGTCATCCCACAATTCTTTTGGTTTTCGGTCATTGGTGTTCAGTGCATCAAATCTATTTTTTAGGTGGTCTCTAAATTCAGAAGGGATATATTCAAGGTCATATTTTGGCTCTCATGGACTTGTTATAATTGTCTTTAACTTCAACTTGAACTTGCATATGAGCAGTGATGGTCCTGGCCTTGTTTTGCTGAAGACATTGAACTTTTCCATCACCTCTTACCACAGATATAGTCAATCTGATTCCTGTGTATTTCACCTGGCAAAGTCCACATGTATAGCTGTTGTTTGTGTTGTTGAAAAAAGGTATTTGCAATGAATAAGTCGTTGGTCTTGCAAAATTCTATAATGCAATCTCCAGCATTATTTCTGTCACCAAGGCCAAATTTTCCAACTCCTGGTGATTCTTCTTTGTTTCCAACTTTTGTATTCCAGTCGCCATTGATAATTAACACACCTCGATTGCATGTTTGGTCAATTTCAGACTGCAGAAGTTGATAAAAAATCATCAATTTCCTCATCTTTGACTTTGGTAGTTGGTGCATAAATTTGAATGATTATTGTATTAGTGGGTCTTCTTTGTAAGCATATGGATATTATCCTATCACTGACAGTGTTATACTTCAGGACAGATCTTGAAACATCCTTTGTGATGATGAGTGCCACACCATTCCTCTTCAAATTGTCATTCCCGGCATAGTAGATCATATGGTTGTCTGATTCAAAATAGCCAAAACCAGTCCATTTCAGCTCATTAATGCCTGGGATGTCAATCTTTATGCATTCCATTTCAATTTTGACAATTTCCAATTTTGCTAGATTCATACTTTGTGCAGTCCATGTTCCAATTATTATTGGATGTTTGCTGCTGTTGCTTCTCATTTTGAGTCGTGCCACATCAGCACATGGAAGTCCAAAAAGATTTACTTTATCCATATCGTTAAGGTTGGTTGTACTCTGATGAGGCAGCTCTTTCCCAGTCCTGTTTTGGGTGCCTTCCAACTCACGTCGCTGGTGTTCCTGCACTGTGTCAGGCAATGTTTCCAAGCTATTCACAAAGTTGCCTGGTAATGTATCTGACAGTATTTCTCTGGTATTCATAAGGTTTTTCCTGGCCAACTTTTTGAGAAGTGGATGGCCTCTTCCTTCTCCCTAGTCTGTCTCAGTCTGTAAGTTGCATTGAAACCTGTGCACCATGTGCAACCCTGCTGGTGTTTGCAGCACCAGTGGCACAGCCTCACAACATCATGCAAGTTCCTCAGAATGGCAAACTGACAGACAAGCTTGTATCCCTTAGCTGTTGGAAACCTCTCTGCCCTCCCCTTACCTAATACCTACCTGGATCCTGTGATTTTTATGATCCTTGCTGCTCTCCCCCTCTCTTTCCTGGCTCTGGGGACTGGGGCCTGCCTGCTTCTTGCCCTTTACCTGGATCCTGCACCCCTTACCTGGATCCTGCAGCTTTTGTAGTCCCCAACACTCTCCCCTTCAGGGTTGTGGTCCATTAGTCCTTTGGACTGCTTGTTTCCTTGTATCTTTGATTATCTTTACTCTTTTTTGCTCTAGATGGGAAAAGATCAATAGTCACACCTAAGATAGCTGTTCATAAGCTTTTAAGACCCTAGTGAATACTCACCAAAGTAAGATGTTAGACATTATCTTTGTGGCCTATGTTATGTCAATTGACATTAGTGTCCCCCGAGACTATGGTTATCAGCCCCCATCCCCAGACACTCATTTCCTCAAGATGTTTTGTTATGACTAAGAGATTTCATAAATTTGTCCCTTGTATACTCTATTATATTCATGGATAAATTTGCAGCACATAAAAATACATAGGTAGAGAGATTCTCTGTCAAACATGTATATGTATATGTATATGTTGTTGTTGTTATATGCTGTCGAGTCAGACCCATTTCATAGCGACCCCTCCTGGGGTTTCTGAGGCAGTATCACTACGGAAGTAGATTGCCCAACCTTCCTTCCGAGGAGTGGCTGATGGGTTTGAACCACCAGCCTTCT
>NW_006921733.1:3598008-3601957 GCF_000298275.1 Orycteropus afer afer
TTACCTTCCGACCTATGTTCACCTTGAGTGTTATTGCAGAATGGTGTGTTATAGTATTCATCTTTGTTGCCTTTAACTCTGGTGCTCCTCTTTGCATCTTCCACTGCCTTGATCATTTTGTGCTGACCTCCCATATGTATCTGTCCTCTAGGTAGTGATTTATGCCCCCTTTCCCTCTCACCGCTGCTAGCCTTCAAAGAATGATTTTTTTTTTCCTGTGTGTAAACTTATATTTTTCTACTTTATACAGTAGTGGTCTTACACCATATTTGTCCTTTTGTGGCTGATTAATTTCCCTCAGAATAATGTCCTCTAGGTTCATTTATGTTATCAGGAGTTTTGCAGATTCATTGTTATTCTTTACTGTTGTGTAGTATTCCACTGAAGGAGTTCTAGTGGTGTAGTGGGAAAAGGCATTTTGCTGCTAACCAGAAGTTCAGTGGTTCAAACCTACCAGCTGCTCTGTAGGAGGATGATAAGGCAATCTGCTTCTGTAAAAATTTACAGCCTTGGAAACCCAATGGGGGTTGCTATAAGTCAGAATACACTGAATGGCAGCAAATTTGGTTTTGGTTTGGTTAGTATCCCATTGTGTGTGTGTACCATAGTTTGTTGATCCATTCATCTGTTGATGGGCACTTAAATTGTTCTCATAATTTTGTCATTGTGAATATTGGTGCAATGAACATAAGTGAGCATACATCTGTTGATGTCATGGCTCTTTTTTTCTCTAGGATATATACCTAGTAGTGGGATTGATGAATTATACAGTTTGTCTATTTCCAACTTCTAAAAGAGGTGTCATAATACTTTCCACAGTGGTTGTAACATTTTACATTCCCACCAGAAGTGTCTGAGGGTTCCTTGTCATAACTGAAGAAAAGTGAAGGAAAAAAATAAAAGAATCTGTGAGTGTGAAGGTCCTCAGTAAGCAGCCTCTGACATGGGGATTTGTGGTCAAGGTAAATTGGGGAATACTGATGGGATCAGCACTCTTAAACCGAAACCAAATCAAACTCACTGTCATTGAGTCGAATCCAACTCTTACCGACCCCTTCTTGGGATTTCCAAAGCAGTATCTCCACAGAAGTAGATTGTCCAATCCTCCCTTAAGCCAGTGAGAAAAGGCTGGGAAGGCACAAAGATGGCCTCCACTGATCCTTCAGCCTGCTCTGGAGCTGGTATAGATCATATTGAACTAGAGGAACTAGGACTTGCACCACTTCATCAACTGGATATTACTAGTGAACTATCTCACAAGAAAAGGTGAACTTTAGGCATGGAACCCCCCTTTACTAAAGGCAATTAATGAGAGTGATGTATAGGAGTTAAGCTATCAACAGCCAACTCTCCATATAGCAGTAATTTGGTATCTCTGTTTATAAGGGGCATCTGTGCAACACCACATATCTTAGAAATATTTCTCTGGAATCTAGTTCACAGAAGGCAAAGGCAGGTATTATGACTGTGCAATTCTTTTAAATAAGAAATATACAAGATTCTAACATGGAAAATTTGGTTTGGTTAGTATCCCATTGTACAAATTTAGTTTTGGTTTGGTTAGTATCCCATTGTATTTGTGTACCATAGTTTGTTGATCCATTCATCTGTTGATGAGCACTTAAGTTGTTTCCATAATTTTGCCATTGTGAATATTGGTGCAATGAGCATAAGTGAGCATACATAAGTGAGCAAACTCTGAAAAGAGAAAAAAGGGCATTTCTACTCAGATTGACAAAGGAACACTATCCTGATATAACATCAGACTTTGTAATTGGATATTAAAAGCTATATATATATATATATATATATATATATATATATATATATATATATATGATTTGGTGGCATGGTGGTTAAGGCCTTTGACTTCTAACCAAAAGGTTGGCAGCTCAGACCCACCAGCCACTTCTCAGAAGGAAGATTGAGCAATCTACTTCCATAATGATACCACCCCAGAAACACAAGGAAGGATTGACTTGATGGAAGTGAGTTTGAGAGTTTTTTGAGATTTCTACATCTCTATCTTTATTTTTCTCTCTCCCCTCTCTACGTGGAAGATCTTAACATAAATAATAATTTATTTGTGCTAGCATGAGTTAACTGAAGTTCCGATGCATTCTTCATTATCTTTTTTATTAATTTGATGAACTGTCTTCTTTAATAGTTTAGACCAAATTGTAAGAATATAGGAAGCACCTGAAGATTTTGGTCTTTTGGAGAATCAGTTTGATCAGTGTCACTAAGAAGGCACCCTAATCTTTCTGCAGCCAATGATCATTCTGGAAAAAAAATGAGGTTAAAATTTATATTTAAATATTCAGTTTTCTGCTTCTTTTCATCTCCTTCTCTCTTCCTTTTTTTCTTCCATGGAATAAATTTAATAAAGGACTCTTGGCAGAAGACAAGCTTTTCCTAAGTATTAAGTGTTGTGACTAAGAAGTTTCTTGCTCAATTGATAATGTTTCTTTGGACTATTTCATTCCAGAAAAAAAAAAAAAAAAGTGATCATTGACAGAAATCATAACAGTTAGTAAAGAAGGGGTTTTAAAACTCTAAATATAGTATTAGGAAATTTGATGATGGTAATAGTTCAGTAAAAATTTAACGTTTAGTTTCAAATACTGAGAACACATAAATAAATTGGGATAATTGCTGAAGTGTAAAACATTTTCTCTATGTTTGTGATCGTTAAAAAAAAAAAAAATACAATCTCAATGTGGTTATTCAGAAAATTCTAAAATGAAAATTGCTTATAATCCCAATATCGAGAGTCAACTTTTAATGTAATTGGGAAAGTAGATTATATATAATCCTAACTCCATTTATTTGATCATCTCTAGCCCTTTAAAAAAGAGCCCTGATGGTGTAGTGCCTAAGGGATTTAACTGCTAACTAGAAGCCACTTTGCAGAAGGAAGACTGGACAATCTACTTCCATAAAGATTTACTGCCTTGGAAACCCAAAGGGGATTGTCATGAGTAAGAGTTGACTCCATGGCATTGAGGTGCTTTTTTTTTTTTTTTTTTTGAGGCCTTTAAAAGGAGCCTTCATGGTGTGACAGTTAAGTGCTAGGCTGCTAACCCTAAAGTTGATGGTTTGAATCCACTCAGTGGCTTTGTGGGAGAAAGACCTGACAATTTACTCCTGTAATGATTACAGCTGCAGGGATCCAGGTGAGGAGAGGGAACTCAGGCACGTCCAAAGCAGCAGGGTGGGAGAGCAGGAGAAAGGAGATTAAAGGGAACTCAGGCATGCCCAAAGCAGCAGGGCAGAAGAGAGGGGAAAAAGGGGACTAAAAGCCAGGAACACAGACAGAGGAGCAGTCAGCCACAGTCATCCAGGTGAGGAGAGGGAATTCAGGCACGCCAAAACCAGCAGGGTGGGAGAGCAGGAGAAAGGAGATTAAAAGGCCTAGGAATACAGACAGAGGAGGAGTCAGACATAGGGACCCAGGTAAGGGTGGTATGAGAGGTTTCCAACAGGGAGACAAACCTGTTTGGAAGTTGTCAAAAATGAAATGGAATGCATAAAGATTGATGTGCTCAGCATTAGTGAGCTGAAATGGACTGGTTTGGGCCATTTTGAATCAGACAACCATGTGATCTACTATACTGGGAATGACAATTTGAAAAGGAATGGCAAGACATTCATCACCACAAAGCATGTTTCAAGATACGTCCTGAAGTACAATGGTGTCAGTGATAGGATAATATCCATATGCCTAAGAGGAAGACCCATTACTATGACTATTATTCAAATTTATGCACCAACCACCAAAACCAAAGATGAAGAAATTGAAAATTTTTATCAACTTCTGCAGTCTGAAATTGACCGAACATGCAATCAGGATGTAATTATCACTGGTGACTGGAATGCAAAGTTGGAAACAAAGAAGAATCACCAGTAGTTGGAAAATTTGGCCTTGGTGACAGAAATAATGCTGGAA
>NW_006921733.1:3605532-3606181 GCF_000298275.1 Orycteropus afer afer
GGGTTTGAACCGCCAGCCTTCTGGTTAGCAATCAAGTGTCTTAGGCACTATGCAACCAGAGCTCCTCATCTAGGAATAGGGCTCTCTTTCTTATGTTAATGAGGCTATATCGAGCTGTGTCTTAAGTCAATAACTTTTGAGATATAAAAGAAGCAGCTTAGGCACAGATGCAAGCAAGTATAAATGTAGGGGAAGGTACATGCAACATGAAGATTGATAAGAAATCCAAGAACAGAAGCTGCAAAAACACAAGGACATCCTCCCAGAGCCTACTAAGAGAGAAAGACTTCTCCTGGGGCCAGCCCCCTGAGTTAAAATATCTAGCTTCCTAAACTATAAGAAAATAAATTTCTGTTTTTAGTTCCACCCACTTTCAGTATATCTGTTACAGCAGCACTAAGAAGCAATACAGAGAGTTTGTACCATTTGATCCAGTAGGCTATGAATGAATAGTTATTGAATGGATGTATGAATTATTACATTTCCACTAAGTATTCTTTTTTTTCTTTTAATTGTGATTTGGGTGAAAATTTACAGAGCAAATTAACTTTCCTTACAGCAGTTCACATGTATTTTGTCTCATGACATTGACTACAATTTACCACAATGCAACAGCTCCCCTCCCACTTCCTCCCAATAGTCACGTCTT
>NW_006921733.1:3606631-3610247 GCF_000298275.1 Orycteropus afer afer
TTCTTTGCTCTGGACAAGGAGAGACCCATCGTTGCATCTACATGGCTGCTTGCAAATTTTTAAGATCCAGTCACTACTCACCAAAGTAGGAGCTGGAACAATGTTTTGTGTAGTATGTTATGCCAATTGAGCTTGATGTCCCCTGCAACTAGGGTCCTGAGCCCACAGGTTCAATTGCTTGGTCCCCCTAGGTAGCTTGTTGTGACCAAGAAGTGACTATTACCTTGTCCCTTGTCAGCTCTACTATACACCTGGGAATTCTTACAGATCATACAAATATGCTTATAGGACCATTGTCTGTCAACCCTATACATGGTCTTGGGTACATTCCTTGCTTCTTAGACATACCCAATAGTTCAGCTTGTCCTCTCATCCATCTACCCCTATACCCATGTTTTCTTTCACTGACAATGCAGTACTGTATGTGCAAAAGGATTTGTCTTTGTGGCCTGTACCTCCCATGTACCTCTCTGTCTTCCTCTCCCTCAATGCCATCATGTTGATCACTCACATTTGGTACATTGCTCTTCTCTTCACCCAAATAAATACTTATCTCTGCCTATCTAACAGTGTTCCCTAACCTCTCCTCTCACCCCTGGTAAGAAACAAAGAAAATTTCATTCCATAAATAAACCTTTCCTTGACTTTTACAATAACGGACTAGTACAATATTTGTCCTTCTGTGATTGACTTATTTCACTCACCATAATGTCCTCCAAGTTCATCCAAGTTATGTGGCGTTTTACAGATTCTACATTATTCTTTAGCGTTGCATAGTATTCCATTGTGTGTATGTACCATAGGTTGGTTATCCATTCCTAAGTTGATGGACGCCTAGGTTGTTTCCATCTTTTGGCTATTGTAAATAGTGCTGCGATAAACATGGGTGTGCATATTTCTGTTTTAGTCATGGCTCTCACTGCTTTAGGATATATACCTAGTAATGGAATGCTTAGGAGCTCTAGTAGCATAGTGGCTAAGACACTTGGCTGCTAACCAGAAGGCTGGCGGTTCAAACCCACTAGTCACTCCTCGGATGGAAGATGGGGCAATCCACTTCCATAGTGATACTGCCTTGGAAACCCAAGGAGGGGTCGCTATGAATTGGGTCCGACTCGACGGCACATAACAACAACAACAATGGAATGGTTGGGTCAAATAGTATTTCTAATTCCAACATTTTAAGGAATCACCATTGTGCTTTCCACAGTGGTTGTACCATTTTACAGTCCCACCAGCAGTGTATGAGAGTCCCAATCTCTCCACATCCTTGCCAGCACTTGTTATTTTCTGTCTTGTTGAACGTTGCTATTAGTGCTGGAGCAAGATGATGAAGTTGGTGGATTGTATTGTTTAGCTCTTCTGAATCTTTGTTGAGTTTCTTTCTGGTAATTCTATCTTTCATTGAAAGTGGTGTATTAAAGCCCCCCACTATGACTGTGGAATCATCTCTTTGGCTTTTCAACTCTTTTAAGTCTGATTTATGTATTTTGGGGCTCTTTCATTGGGTCCATAGATATTTATTATGGTTATATCTTCTTGTTCAATTGATCCTTTAATCATTAGATAATGTCATTCCTTGTGTCATATTGTGGTTTTTGTCTTAAAGTCAATTTGATCAGAAATTAACATTGCCACTCCTGTTCTTTTACAGTTGCCATTTGCTTGTTAGATCTTTTTCCAACCTTTGATTTTTAGTCTATTTTTGTCTTTGTCTCTGAGGTGTGTCTCTTGTAGACAGCATATTGATGGGTTTTGTTTTCTTATCCAATCTGCAACTCTGTTTTTAGAGTGGTGCAGTTAATCCATTTACATTCAGTATAATTATTGACAAGTATGAATGGTTGCTGTCATTTTGTTATGTGTTTTTTCAGAGTATCCCTGATTTCTTTGTTCCATATTATTTTCTGTGCTGAGCTCATTATGTTTATGAATCATGTTATCATTTCCTTTGTTGCTGTTTTTTTTAGTATTTGCTGAATATTTGTGTTTGTCCTCTTTTTCATTGTGATATGAAGGGTTATCTTTTTCTTTGAGGTTACCCTGTGATTTATAATTTTCTACTCGAGATTAGAACAGTCCATTCTATCTTGCAACTCTCTTGATTTCCTCACCATTTAGAAGTTCTGTAACTACATTTTATTTTTCCTCTTTTTGGTTTGCAGTTGTCCTCACTTGCCACTTAATGTCTCTGGTTCCCTGTTTACAATCTTGTAAGATTATTTTACTTTGTATGTGTCCATAGCTGTGGTTTCTGGGTTATATCATCTTGTGTATTAATGGTCAGTTGTTGTTTGCTATTTTTGGTTCTCTGTTCAAAGGACTCCCTTTAGTATCTCTTGTAAGATTGATCTGGTTTGAACAAATTCCCTTAGCTTCTACTTATCTGGAAATCTCTTAATTTCACCATCATATTTGAGGGACAATTTTGGTGAAATAATTCTTGGTTGAAGATTTTTCTCATTCAGAGTTTTGTATATACCATCCCATTGCCTCCTTGCTTGCATGGTTTCTGCTGAGAAATTAGAGCTTATTCTTACTGGTTGTCCTTTGTAAGTAACTTTTTGTTTTTTCCATGCTACTTTCAGGATTCTTTCTTTGTCTTTGATTTGGATGAGTTTGATGATGATATATATGTCTTGGTGATTTTCTTTTGGGGTCTATCCTGTTTGGGGTTCATTGAACTTCCTGAGTGGATATATTCTCATCTTTCATCATATCAGGAAAGTTCTCTTCCAACAAATCTTGGACGATTTTATCAGTGGTTTTATTTTTCTCTTCCTGTTCTGGAATTCCAATGACACATAGGTTATTCTTTTTGGTTGTATCCCACATGAACCTTAGTCTTTCTTCATTTTGTTTTGATCTTTTTCTGATTGATCCCTTTCCAAAGAAGTATTCAGGTATTTGCCTTCAATCTCATTAATTCTATCTTCTATTCTATCAATTCTACTCCTTTGCCCTTCCAATGTGTTATCTATTTCTGACAATTTAGTATTAATATTTTGGATTTCTATCTGTAGATTTAGAATGATTTCTAATTGTTTATTTATTGTGTCATTTTGTTCTTTTATTTTCTTCCAAAATTCTTCTAGGGTTTTGTCCATATTTTCCTTGGTCTGTCTTTCAATCTTTTGAAGATACCTAAATAAAATTCTTTTGAATTCATTATCACAGAGTTCCAGTGCTGCTTCTTCCTCAGGGATGTATTCTGGGTCTGTATCCTGCTCCCTTGTTTCTACCACTTCATCTTGCTTCTTTGGGTGGAGTGTAATGGTCTGTTGTGTCTGAGACATTGTGGCATTGTTGTATTTAGATCTCTGTTAACTGTTTGTGAAGACCAGTCTAGGGTGATTCAGGCTCTTCTTGGTAGTTGTTTATTGTTGGCCCATTGATGGAGAAGGAAGTGGTGGCTCTCACTCATTATGTGAAGCTGCAAGAGGTGTGGGTGTAGTTGTGTCATATGGGGACTATTGCTGTCTTCCACTCAATTAAACGAAAATAACAATTAAATAACCATCAAAAAAAGTAAAAGCAAATTGACAAAAAATACACTTCGTAATCATAAAGGAACAGTAACCAAAAAAAAAAGAAAGAAAGGGAAGAAGAAGAAGGA
>NW_006921733.1:3610758-3612521 GCF_000298275.1 Orycteropus afer afer
AGGACAGGGCACCCAGGCTCTTTCCAAGCACACAGACTGGGATGGAATTCCTGCCAGCCCAGAAATTTGGCGGGAGTGAGAGATAACCACACCTCTGTTCACCAAGAGGGTGTGGTGTATAAGGATAACAAGGGGAATGTCACATCTTTCCAGTTGTCTGGGTCCGGAATGTCCTTGGGTCCCCAGGAAGTGGAGCCTGCTCTTAAGTCCCTGGAATCTGGGAGAACACTGTTGCTTTAAATATCCAAAATGGTCAAACTTCTTGTAAACATTCAAAATGGCTGCACCCTCTGGACAGACAAAATCTGCAGCTTAGCCTGCCTTCTTCTTTGCTGCTTCTCCTTTTATTCCCCAGCCACCAGAACAGTCCTCTGTTCAGTTCTTGGCTAGCAGGCCCGAAATTTAGGTTAATTCTTAGGTCCTCCTATCACTCGGCAATATCTAAGCTGTCTGTGCTGTCAGGATCGCTGCCAGACCACAGCTCTGTATGTCTCCTTTTTTGGTGTTTTCATACAAATTCTGCTACTGTTTTCATGCAAATTCTTCTGCTGCTTGGACTTTAGTCCACTTTTATATCCTTCCCTTCAAGGCTCAGGGGTCCAGGATTATCTTCTGTATCTGTGTATATTGCTTCCATTTTCTTTGTTGAAGAGGATCTGTGCAGTCTTTCTGTCTATTCTGGTGACTTACCAGAACTCTCTGATGATGATATGTCTTGCTGATTTTCTTTTGGGGTCTATCTTGTTTGGAGTTCATTGGACTTCCTGAATGGATATATTCCCATCTTTCAACATATCAGGAAAGTTCTCTTCCAACAAATCTTGGACAGTTTTCTCAGTGGTTTTCTTTTTCTCTTCCTATTCTGGAATTCCAGTGACACATATGTTATTCCTTTTGATGGTATCCCACATGAACCTTAAGCTTTCTTCATTTTGTTTTGATCTTTTTTCTGATTGATTCTTTTCCAAAAAAGTATTCAGGTATTTGTCTTCAATCTCATTAGTTCTGTCTTCTATTGCATCAATTCCAGTCCTTTGCCCTTTCAATGTGTTTTCTATTTCTGAAAATTTAGTGTTAATCTGGATTTCTATCTGTAGATTTAGAATCATTTCTAATTTTTCATTTATTTTGTCATTTTGTTCTTGTATTTTCTTCCAAAATTCTTCTAGGGTTTTATCTGTGTTTTCCTTGATCTGTCTCTTAATCCTTTGTTGTTGTTGTTGTTGTTGTTTGCCGTTGAGCCGGCCCTGACTCATAGCGACCCCTCCTTGGGTTTCTGAGGCAGTATCACTATGGAAGTAGGATTGATTGCCCAACCTTCCTTCCGAGGAGTGGCTGGTGGGTTTGAACTGCCAGCCTTCTGGTGAACAGTTAAGTGCCTTAGGCACTATGCTACCAGAGCTCCCTTAATCCTTTGAAGATACCTAAATATAATTCTTTTTAATTCTTTATCAGGGAGTTCCAATACTTCATGTTCCTCAGGTATATGTTTTGCGTCTGTATCCTGCTCCCTTGTTTCTACCTCTTCATCTTGCTTTTTTTGTGTGGACTGTGATGGTCTGTTGTTTCCAAGACATTGTGACGTCTTTGTATTTAGATCTCTATTAACCATTTGTGAAGAGCAGCTAAGGGTGAGTCAGGCTGTTCTTGGTGGTAGTTTATCATTGACCCATTGGTGGAGAAGGAAGTGGAGGCTCTCACTTAGTAAGTGAAGCTGCAGGAGGTATGGGTGTAGTGTGTCATATGGGGACTGTTGCTGTCTC
>NW_006921733.1:3612863-3645286 GCF_000298275.1 Orycteropus afer afer
AGAGACAAAAGTAATAATAACGATAGTAGTTTTAAAATAGACAAAACAAACTAAAAAAAAAAAAAAAGAAAGAAAGAAAGAAAAAGAAGAAAAATATCAAGGCAGGTTGGCTCTGGACACCCCGGATCCCTCCGAGGTATGGAATTCCTGCCAGCCTAGAAGGTGGGTGGGAGTGAGGGATGGTCCCACCTCCATTCACCAAGAGGGTGTGGGGTGTAAGTGTAACATAGGGAATGTCTCATCTTTCCAGACAATGGCGTTAGAAATGTCCTTGTTCCCAGCAAGTGGAGTCTGTTCTTAAATCCCTGGAATCTGGGGGAACACTGTCACTTTAAATATCCAAAATGTTCAAGTTGCTTGTAAATATTCAAAATAGCTGCACCCTCCAGACAGGCAAAATCTACAGCTCAGCCTGCCTTCCTCTTCGCTGCTTCCCCTTTTATTCACCAGCCACCAGAGCAGTCGTCCATGAAGTCTCTGCCTGTTGTTGTTGTTATTATGTGCCATGGAGTTGGACCTGACTCATAGCAACCCCTCCTTCAGTTTTCAAGGTGATATAACTACAGAAGTAGATTGCCCAACCTTTCTTTTGAGGAGTGGCTGGTGGTTTTGAACTACTAGCCTTGTGGTTAGCAGTCAAGTGCCTTAGGCCCTATGCTACCAGAGCTCCCAGTCCCTGGCTTGCAGAGCTGATTTTTAGGTTAATTCTTATGTTCTAACACCACTCGGCAATATCCAAGCTGTCTGTGCTGTCAGGATCACTGCCAGACCGCAGCTCCATATATCACCTTTTTGGGTGTTTTCACGCAAATTCTTCTGCTAGTTGGAGTTTAGTCCACTTCTATATCCTTCCATTCAAAGCTCAGGGGTCCAAGATTATCTTCTGTATCTGTGTTAATTGGTTTCCCTTTTCTTTGTTGAAGAGGGTATGTGCTGTCTTTCTGCCTATTCCACCATCTTATTGGAACTTCACCAACACTCTTCACTGAAATGGAAAAATAATGACCAATGTCTTAGTTATCTAGTGCTGTTATAACAGAAATACCACAAATGGATAGCTTTAACCAACAGATATTTATTCTCTCACAGTTTAGGAGGCTAGAAGTCCAAATTCATGGTGTCACTGGGAGGGGAAGGCTTTCTCTTTATGTCAGCTCTGGGAGAAGATTCTTGTCTTTTCTCAACCTCTGTGGGCCTGGCATGCCTTGGAGATTTCCATGTGTCTTAGCATCAATCTTCCCTTGTGTCTAGGAGGTTGTCAGTGCAGGGGCTCTTTGTCCAAAGTATTAACTCTGCTCCTGGTTCTCTTTTCTTGGTGGTACTGAGGTCCCTCAGATCTCTGCTTGCTTGTTTAATCTCTTTTACATCTCTAAAGAGATTGACACATATATTGTAATCCTGTACATTGTATCTTGCCTCATTAACACAACTGCCTCTAATCCTGCCTGATTAACGTCATAAACTCAAACGAAACTCATTGTCCCAAGAGCAACCAGCAACATGGAAGATGATCGAATGAAGACTCAGATAAATGCAGGATCCAAGTGTGCCAAAAAGCTCAAGATCTTTCTTAAAGTGTCTTCTTATATACTGGAAGCAGCCCACATCCCTAAGGTAGCTACTCAACTTCTCACAGCTGAGTCCACCATGGAGTTGATTACCAGTCTCCTCATGGGGAATCACTATATCCAGCTGCACAGCCACTCAAGACCAGGCCCAGCCAAGCTGACAAATAACCTTAACTACCACAGATGGTAATGGGAGAACCATTTTCCACTGGTTTCCGTGTTCCATTATCAAAATTTCACCTCATAGATTGTTATACTTCCAGCCTTTACAGATTGCACACTTGTAGTTCTAAGTAGGTCCTAGGGCATTTCAGAATTCATTTTCAATTGAGAAGCCCAAAGATGGGAAGTGAGAGATAAGAAATGTGGACACAAATGAGAGGTGTGAGATTTCTCCAGCTGAAACAGCAGTTGTGGCAATAAATAAGACCAAGATCCCCAGGAACATATTGAAGTCAATACCTATGGTGGAGTACATTTGAATGACAATAACAATACACTTGTAATGTGACTTTGCATGTATTGTTATTCTTGCTGTAAAATCAGTTCCTATTTATAGTGACCTTATGTACCATAGTATGAAGCACTGTCCTCTCATGCAACATCCTCACAATCATTGCTATTCTTGAGCCATTATTGCAGCCACTGTGTCAATTCATCTCATTGAGGGTCTTTCTCTTTTTCACTGACCATCTACTTCACCAAGCATGATAACCTTCTCCAGGGACTGGTCCCTCCTAACAACATGATCAAAGGATGAGACACAAAATCTAATATTTCCAAAGAGTCTTCTGGCTGTACTTCATCCAAGACATATTTGTTTGTTCTTCTGGCAGTCTCTGGTATATATAGTACTCTTTGCCAACACCATAATTCACAGACATCAATTATTTGGTCTTTTTCATTCATTGTGCAGCTTTTGCATGCATATAACGCTATTGAAAATAACATGGTTTTGTCAGGCACACCATAGTCTTCAAAAGGGCTTCTTTGCTCTTTAAGTCTATAAAGAGGTGATTTGCAAAAGATTTTCCTAATGCAATACTTTGTTTAATTTGTTGACTACTGCTTCCATGGGCATTTATTGTGTATCTGAAAAAAAGAAAAAAAAAAATCCTTGACAATTTCAAACATTTCTCCGTTTGGCATGAGGTTTCTTATTGGTCCTTTTGGGAAAGTTTATTGTTTTCTTTATTTTGAGGTGTATGATTTTCATCAGTAAGTGCTTCAAGTCTTCTTCACTTACAGAGAGCAAGGTTGTTTCATTTGCACATTGTGAGTTGTTAATTAGTTTTCCTCCTATCTTGATGCTGCATTCTTCTTCATATAGTCCAGTTCAGGATACAGATTGAATTAATAAGGTGAAAGAATATAACCCTGACACATGCCTTTTCTGATTTTAAAAGATGCAGTATCCTCTTGTTCTGTTTTAACAACTGCCTCTTGAACTATAAATAGGTTCCTTGTGAGCACAATTAAGAGTTCTAGAATTTCCATTCTTCTCAATGTTATCCATAAATTTAATGATTAACACAGTCTATAGCCTTTGCTTAATCAGTAAAACTCAGGTAAACATCTTTCTGGTAGTTTTTGCTTTCAGCCAAGATCCATTGGACATCAGCAATGATATCCGTCATTCTATGTCCTCTTCTGAATCTAGATTGAATTGCTGGCAGTTCTATGTCTATGTACAGCTGCAACTATTTTTGAGTTATTTTCGCAAAATTTTATTTGTGTGCAATATTGATGATATTGTTTGAAAATTTTTGACCTTTGTTGGATCACCTTTCTTTGTGATGGACACAAATATAGATCTCTTCCTTGTTAGCTGGGTATCTTTCTTCACATTTCTCAGTGTAAACAAGTGAACATTGTTTACTTCTAGCATTGGCTCTATTTGTTGAATCATCTTAATTGGTATTCTACCAGTTCCTGGAAACTTGTTTTAAGCCAGTGCCTTTTATACAGATTGGACATCTTCCTTTTATACGATTGGTTCTTGATGAAATGCTACCTTCAGAAATGGATGAATGTTGACCAATTCTTTCTGTTACAATGACTCTGTGTATTTCTTCCATCTTCCTTTTCGTGTTTCCTGCATCATTAAATATTTTGCCCACAGAAATACTTCAATATTGCAATTCAAGGCTTGAATTTTTTTCTTCACTTCTTTCACCTTGAGAAATGCTGAGTTTGTTCTTCCCTTTTGGTTTTTTCACTTCAATTCTTTGCACACTTCATTATAATACTTCACTATCTTCTCATTCCTCCCTTTGAAATCCTCTATTCTGCCCTCTTAGTTCATAATTTTTTCCATTTGCTTTAGCTATGCTACATTCTAGAGCAAGTTTCAGTCTCTTCTGACATCTGTTTTGATCTTTTCTTTCATGTCTTGATCTTTGCATTCTTCATGTATGTTGTTCTTGATGTCATCCCACAACTCATTTGGTCTTCAGTCACTGGTATTTAATCATCAAATCCTTTTTTGTGATGGTCTTTATATTCAAGTAGAATATAATAAAAGTTGCATTTTGGACCTTGTGGAAATGTTTTAATGTTCTTCAGCTGCAACTAGAACTTTCATATAAGCAATTGATAGTTTGTTCTATGATAGGTCTCTGGCTTTGTTCTGGCTGATGATATTTAGCTTCTCTTTCCACAGATGTAGTTGATTTGATTTCTTTGTATTCCATCTGATGAGGTCCATAACTATTGCTGTTTATGTTGAAAAAAGGTATTAGCAATGAATGAGTCACTGATCTTGCAAAATTCTATCATATGATCTCTGGGTTTGTTTCTGTCAGTAAGGCTATATTCTCCAACTACGGATCCTTCTTCATTTTTCCCAACATTTGCATTCAAATCACTGGTAATTATCAATGTTACGTGATTTCATGTTTGATCAATTTCAGACTGCAGAAATTGGTAAAAATCTTCAAATTCTTCATTTTTGGCTTTAGTGGTTGGTGCACGAATTTGAATACCAAACCAAACTCACTGCTGTCAAGTCGATTCTGACTCATAGTGACCCTTCCTTGGGTTTCCAAGGCAGTATTTCTAGGGAAGTAGATTGCTCAGTCTTCCTTCTGAGGATTGGCTTGTGGGTTTGAACCACCAGGCTTTTCATTAGCAGTCAAATGCCTTAGGCACTTTGCCCCCAGAGCTCCTATGAATTTGAATAGTAGTCATATTACATGGTCTTCCTTCTGCGTGTGGATATTATCCTATCATTTATAGCATTTTATTTCAGGATAGATATTGAAATGTTCTTTTGATGATGAATGTGATGCTATTCCTCTTCAATTTGCCATTCCCAGCATAGTAGACCATGTGATTGTCTGATTCAAAACGGCCAATACCAGTCCATTTTATCTCACAAATACCTAAGATATTGATCTCTATTTGTTCCATTTCATTTCTTACAACCTCCAATTTTCCTAGATTCATATTTTGTACATTATGGGTTCTGGTTATTAGTGGATATTTGCAGCTGTTTCTTCTTGTGTTGAGTTGGGCCATATCAGCAAATGAATGTCCTGAATATTTTACTCCATCATGTCATTAATGTCAGCTCTACTTTGAGCAGTGTGACAGTTGGGGTTGTGTGTCAACTTGGCTGGGCCATTATTCTGAGTGGTTTAAGTCATTTTGATGTGATTATTCCCATGATGAGATGGGATGTATACGTTTTGAGCAGACAATCCATTGAAAGGGAGTTTCCCTAGGGGTGTGACCTGCTTCCAATATATATATATATATATGGACATCCTCAGAAAAAGACAGACTCTTCTGTGGCTCTGAATACTGTTGTGTTGCCTACAACTGTCTGTAAGCAAACAATCTGCCATTCAGCCTGGTGATCTTGGATTCATCATCTGTCGGAGTCAACAGCCAGTATACTGCCTGCCAACCTTGAGCACATCAGTCCCTGCAATTATGTGAGTAAGGAAAAGTCTCTAGCTTGATGTTTGATCCAGGAACTTGGAACCTGCCAGTTTCTGGAAGTGTGTGAGCCATTTTTCTAAGATAAATTTCTCTCTTTATATATGTATAAGTTTTGCTTCTATAGATAACCCAACTTAACATAAGCAGGCACCTCTTCCCAGTTGTCTCTTGGGTGCTTCTAACCTTAAGGGCTCATCTTCTGGCATTATATCAGGCAATGTTCTACTGGTTTTCATACAGGTTTAACTGGCCAATTTTTCAGAAGTAGAGCATCACCTTTTTCCTAGTTTGTACTAGTCTGGAAGCTCTGCTGAAACCTGTCCACCATGGGTGACCCTGCTAGTATTTGAAATACCATTAGCATAGCTTCCAGCATTACAACAATATGGACAACTACAACGGTATGCAATGCATGTCCTTAAAAGTGATATATATTAATTGTTGTTGTTATGTGTTGTTGCATCGGCTGTGACTCATAGCGACCCTTCCTTGGGTTTCCGAGGCAGTATCACTACAGAAGTAGATTGCCCAACCTTCCTTCTGAGGAGTGGCTGGTGGGTTTGAACCACCAGCCTTCTGGTTAGCAGTCAAGTGCCTTAGGCACTATGCTACCAGAGCTCCTTGGTATATATTTAAATAGGATAAATAAATTGAAAGATTAATAAAGGGGAGTATATTAATACAGATTTCATTTTCCAGACAATTTCATTCCATATTAATAGTACACAATATATACAGTTGTGAATAAACTTTTCCAGAAAATAATTGTTGTTGTTGTTATTTGCCATCGAGTCAGCCCCGACTCATTAGGGAGCTCTATTTACCTCTGAACCTATCTTTATGTCAGCCTTTCAGGTTCCGTGTTTACATTTTGGTTCCAAAAATAAAATTGCTGATTTTTGAAAAGGCAATGATATTTAAAATTAATGCACATAGAAATGCCAACTTGAGAATAACAGTCTAGATTTAGATATTTATCTACATGACGTCTTGACATTAGAATGAGAAGCTTGAGCTTTAGAAAAAGGAATCAATACAGAGGGATGCAATTTTATATTAACCATTCATTAAATCTTGGGGTGGTCCAAAGAGTTTTATAGAATGCAGAAGATAACTTGATTTGTAGGCTTTGTTGGTTGACCACAAGTAGGGTTGTATAACCATTTCCTCAATATTAGAAGTCTGAGACACAGACAAACTTCATTGAGGATCATTCACTAATGAAAAAGATACAGCCTATGGTATGGGTGAGCATCTTAGGCACACAGTGGGAATACACAAGGCAAGGTGGACCCTGGGGAACTCAGTCTGGTTCTTGGCTAAAGCACCAGTGTGTCTTTAAAGAGAACCAAAGGATGAGTCTGTTGTATGGAAAATGATATCTTTCTTCCCTCAACATGTGCCTTACATTATAAACCCTATGGTTTAAAACACCTACTTTCAGAGGTGGACCAGTAAAGGCACATTATTTCCCTAAGCCTGACCAGACTTTGCTCTACTTATAATAAAATAAGGATATTCAGGCCTCTCCTTGCCAGTTCACTATCATTGTTTTGGTGTGAGCACCAAGGGTCCAGTGAGCATAGAAAATGTTCTGGGTGGGAGGTGGCTGACAGGGATGGTTTAAGGAACCGATTTTAAAAAATGATCTTATGTTTCATAAATAAAAAATAGATCATGGGGTACCAGAGGGACAGCATTCACAAGCAGGGAAAGCTGGACAGACAGGAGTGCATAGTTAAGGAGAGCAAAGGGAGGGTTTGGTCACAGGAATGGGAAAGAAGGAGAGTGCATTATGGTCGGGGATGGTAATGGGGTGTGAAATCAAATGTACACCAACTGTTGAATGTAAAATAAATTTTGCTCTGTAAATTTGCACCCAAAGCACAATAAAAAAAAAAAAGGAAAAAAATATTATATTAAAACTAATAATAATAATAATCGTGCTGTGATCCATAGGAGCTGGAAGATGCGTTAGGTGGGAAAGCCGTGTGGGGGTTGCTGTGCAGGTGAGGTGGGAAGGGGCGGGGATCTCGCACTGCTGCCTGAATAGGCAGCGAGGTGGGGGAGGGAGCATTCCTCCTAATCAGAGGAGCAGCGCCATGTGCTCTGGGCTCCTGGCCCTCCTGCTGCCCATCTGGCTCTTCTGGACTCTGGGGACTCAAGGCTCTGAGCCCCACAGGTGAGGCAGGGGGTTCTCCAGGGCCCCGTAGCTTCTCCCTGGGTCACGATGTGCGCAGCCTCTGAGCAGGTCCGTTTTGCAGCATCCACTGGCTCTATGGCTGCGTTGCAGCAGGGCGGGGGTCGTAATGTGGGTGTCGGGTTTGGTGGAAGTAGTGTTCTCGCTGTCACGGCCGTCTGCGCCGCAACCGGTCCCCTCCTTCGGCCAGCTGCAGCAATCGGCGCGGAGCTGGTGGCTGGCCGGACCCCAGACACTATCCAGCGTCGCGCAGCCACGTCTCCCGCCTGCAGGAGCTGTCCACAGCCGGTACTTGCGCCTGGGGTCACAGAGCAGAGGAGGTTGGGACAGGAGAGAGGTTTGAGCTGAGGTAGCATGACAGCGGTGAGTGCGGGGGAGGGCGGGGCGCACAACACGGCGGACTCCGCCTCTAGCTTCGCTGCCTCCTCCCCCTCCGCTCGCTCCTCGCTGCTCCTCCTCTCTCAGTCCCGCTCCTCCTCCTCTTCTCCTCCCCCTTCGTCCTCCTCCGCTCCGGGCCAGCGCGGCGGCGGCGGTGGCGAAGGCGGCAGCAGCAGGAGCAGCAACGGCTGCGGGTCGCGACGGCGACGGGGTGCCCCCTCCCCCGTGCCGGGGCGCGGCGGAGGGATGTGGGGCTTTGCGGGTGGAAGGCTTTTCGGCATCTTCTCTGCCCCAGTGCTGGTGGCGGTGGTGTGCTGTGCACAGAGGTAGGGTCGCTGTTGTTAACAGAAAGAGGCTTGGGCGGCGGGCAGGGTGAGGGAGTACGCGCCGGGCGCTGGCTGGGGAGGCGCCGCCTGATCATCTCCGTGCTCCTCGCCCCTCTTCTAGCGTGAACGATCCTGGGAACATGTCCTTTGTGAAAGAGACGGTGGACAAGCTGTTGAAAGGCTACGACATTCGCCTGAGACCTGACTTCGGAGGTAAGTGGATTGCGCGCGGCCGCTGCGGGAAGCGCGACTCACAAGACTGGCGGCCTGTGTTGGCGGGGGTGGGGGTGGGGGCTGAGGCCCCATCCACCTAACTGCGGCGGGCTGGGGGTGGGTGGGGACCCTACGCCCTCGCCCTCTCCCCAACTACCCCCTACCTTCAAGCCACTGGCGCCACATGAGCCAGCCTAGCTGATCACTGTGTCCTGCGCTTCCGCTCAGGTCCGCCGGTCTGCGTGGGGATGAACATCGACATCGCCAGCATTGACATGGTTTCCGAAGTCAACATGGTGAGTGCCCTCTCCCCCCAGGGCGGTCCTCGCGCCCCTGTCTCACTGCTTGGGACCTTAGAAATCCACAATGTTGGGACAGAGGCCTCTTCTACCAGGACCAAGCAGCTTTTCAGGCCGCAGAGGAGCGGGCTTTAGGACGCTGGCCTGCTTCTCCCTTGGCTCCCCCGCCCGCCTGGTCTGCGCAGGGGGAGTCATTGGCATTGAATCCTTATTGAGGGAGCACCTTGAATGCGGAAGGGGTCCTGGGGAGGCCTAGCGCTCTACTCACCATCACCTTTGAGCACCTAGCTCCTCCAGCGGTCTGTCACTTGTTCCTGAGCTTCCTGAGTGCCTCCTTAGCAACAGGCTCTGGGAACCCGGGAGAGAGACGAGATGTGGGGGTAGTTTACATGTTATAGGTACTTAACGTTTCCTTTGTTGTAGTTTAGAAGAGATTCTGGCAGCTGGAGAGGAGGAGGAGGGGTGGTGGTAGGTGTGTTCCAGGAGTGTCTCAGGCCCTTGGTGTCAGCGTCCTTTTTCAGGGCAGGCTCTTGGGTAGTTAAATCCTGAAGTCCGCTCCACCGGTCGCTGACCGTGGTGCTGATGGACCGCGCCGGCTCTGTGAACACTAGGGCCTGTGCTGCAGATGGAGCTCTGCGAAGGGTCCTCTGCCAGGAGGACAGTCAAGGCAAGTGCGCATAGTATCATTGGAGCTTATGTTCAAGCTGATGGAATTCAGTATTCGCACCTATGGAAAGTGGAAGGCAGTGTCATGAGGTGTGGGGCAGGTGTCACTGGCTTTACCACTTTAGGAACACTTTAGGAGAACCAGGAATAAACGACTCCTTTTCATTTGTTAGTTGAACTGAAATACTACGAGATTTGGAAACAGGTTTCATTCTCTGTTAAGGGTCACTTTAGGAATTGTATGAATGAGCGTTTGAAAATAATATTTTTATGGAAGAATAATCTGGCAACTTTTCTTTCAAACAGGTAACATGGAGAAGATGCATATAAATCACAGGGCACGGTTTTAGATAGCGCCAATAAGTTGTACATCATAATCACAAGGGCAAATGTATTTTAAATGATACTCCCAGGTGCTTCACTACAAGATATTCTGATGCCCCTGGTCTACAGTGGAGTTTTGGGGTCTTTGCCGGTACTTTATGGACAATATTTTGAGAAACAGTGCAATGATTTATAGATATGTTGTTGTTGTTGTTGTTGTTTGCCGTTGAGTCGGCCCCAACTCATAGCGACCCCTCCTTGGGTTTCCGAGGCAGTATCACTACGGAAGTAGGATTGCCCATCCTTCCTTCTGAGGAGTGGCTTGTGGGTTTGAACCACCAGCCTTCTGGTTAGCAGTCAAGTGCCTTAGGCACTATGCTACCAGAGCTCATACAAATAAACTAAAATTGTTCAAATAGTGTCTAGCAAGATATATTTACAATATATATTGCCGTGAGTTTTGTAAAAATAAATCTTTGATCACACCAAACTATGTTGTTGTTGTTGTTATGTGCCATCGAGTTGGACCCAACTCATAGCGACCCTCCTTGGGTTTCCAAGGCAGTATCACTACAGAAGTAGATTGCCCAACCTTCCTTTCGAGGAGTGGCTGATGGGTTTGAACCTCCAGCCTTCAGGTTAGCAGTCAAGTGCCTTAGGCATTATACACCAAACTATGTTTTCATAAAATTTTCTCACTAAACCTTAAGGATTGCAAATTGCAATATATGATTAAAAAAAAAACAATTACGTTTTTTTAAAGTATACCACTTCTTTGCTATTCATAAGGTTTTCCCTGGCCAATTCTTTCAGAAGTGGACAGCCTCTTCCTTCTTCCTAGTCTGTCTCAGTCTATAAGCTGGGCTGTTACCTGTGCACCAGGTGCATCTCTCTGGGTTTTAAACACCAGAGGCTCAGCCTCAAAACTCATGTTTACATGTCACCACAGTAGGACAAACTGACAGACAAGTTTGTCCTGCTGCTGGAGACCTCTCGTGTCACCCCCACCTGGCTGACTGTACCTCTGTCTGGCTTCCTGGCTTTTAATCCCCTTTCTCCTGCTCTTCTGGCCTGCTACTCTGGCATGTCTAAGTTTACCACTTAGGTTAGTTGTATCTCATTGCATTATAATAGTAAAGGTGTTAGAGAGAAATGCAGAAGGGATGTGACTGCATACATGCATTACATTAAAAATTAATATTATATATGTTTAATTTTTTTGGTTGTTAATATATAAAAATAATTCTGTCCAAAAGGCATGTTTTATGGTCTTCAGGGAAAAATTGATATATTCAAGATTCACTCCCTGTAATCTATGATTTTCTCCATTGGGACCTCCATATTCTCTAGAGAAAAAATTTAGTATGGAAGTTAATTGAATACTTAGTCGGTTATTATGCCAAAAATTATTATACTGCATGTCAAATGGAAGAGAAAAATTATTAATGTGGCCCTTTGAGAACCATATATAGTATTAACATAACTAAGGGGAATGAGAAGAATGTGTTTTTTGCAGACCATTGAACATTTGAGTTATTTAAAATAATTATTTACACAGTTGTTTTGCATCATGTTACTTAGTAAGTTTAAAATTTTCTTCAATGTTTCCCTCATTTGCCTAATTTAGGGACTATAAATTGAGGTGTCTCAATATTTTCTCAATCCAACAACAGAAAAACTGGAGATGCAATTCATTATATTGAACAATCTTTAATTAAAATCATATTCCATAGCCAATAATTATACACACCATGATATACATGCATACATTGTTCTGCATTCTCATGATGGTAATATTTCTTGTTTTTTTAAACATAAGTTTATTGTAAACAAAAATTGAGAACTGATTAGATGGCAGACTGAGGGCTGCTGGACAAATGAAGTGACTGACCATTTGAAATAGCTTCCTCCCACAAGTGGATCAGTCTACATAATACTCTAGAAAACTTTACTTTACAACAGATTTGCTCATGATAATGTCTTTGATATTTAAACTTCAAATATAACAATAATTAAGTGCAATTTTTGGGGATCACATTTGACAAAGAACAGAGAATATATGAGTGTAAGATTAGAGCCAGCACTCAATATTGATGCTTTTTTTTTTTTTTTTTTTTAAAATCTATTTAAAAACTTCTTAAATCACCATGCTAGTTACACAAAACTAAACTTACTTTTGGATAGTTATGAAGTTAAAGTAGAAATGGTCTTGTTTTTAGAGTGTTGTAACTTAGAGGAGTTACATCAAATGATTGTAATAAACAATAGAATGTGCTAAATCCCATTAGAGAAACAAATGAAAGAGGCCTACAAAAGAGAGAAAGAGATTACTTCTGACATGGAAAGCTTCATGAAAGAAATTATATTTCAAGTGTGTAGGTGAATGAATAACACTGAAGTGGCATAATTGGAGGAAGATATTTGGGTTATGCAGGAAAATGACAAAGATATGGACGGATGGATGAGCATACGAAGAGGTTGTGTAGAGGATGAAATTGGGAAACTAGACAAACTCTTTTCACTTAGGCCCTCTTGGCCATGTGGTTGATGTTAGACTCTGATTTTCAGGAAATATGGAGCCTCTAAACTTTTAAGTGGGAGCTCTCATAGCATAATGTCTAAGGCATTTGACTGCTAACCAGATGGCTGGTGGTTGAAACCTACCAGCCATTCCTCAGAAGGAAGATGAGGCAATCTACTTCTATAGTGATACTGTCTTGGAAACCCAAGGAGAGGTCACTATGAGTCAGATCTGACTCTATGGCAGTGAGTTTGGTTTTTGTTTTGTTTAAGGTTTAACATATGTGACTGACATGATTTAAATGTAGTATGAGATGCATAGTCTGGTCAAAATGTAAATTTAGACAGGGTAGTTAGAATATTGAGCTGAAAAAGTGAAATTTATAAGAAAATTAGGGATAAATGATCATGGAAGGTCATTCATTGAAATATTCTCTTCAGATTATTACATATATGTTTTTGAAAACTTATTTAGTGAAGTAAATAAAAAACCACTAAAGTTTGAAATAGGATGTTACAACTCAAAGTGGGAGAGACATAGATGTACTTGGGGTGATTCTAGTGAACAGTAGATATTGCACAACAATTGTTGCTTTTCTCTTTGAACAGTTGTCAAGCACAATCTTAATCTATTGCTAGTACATGTAGAAAATTTCTCAAAAGAATGCCTGTGACTTCAACTAAACAAGTAAATAGATAAATTATGCACATACACGTATATGCCCTTACTCATTTTGGTGCTCATTAGAAACAGTCTTAGACTGAATAGTTTAATATCTAGCATCATTCTTGCATAATTTGTTCTGTGAATAATGAGAAGAATCTTTATTTCCATATTCTCCTATTTTCTTTTCCCATACTTTTCTTGGGAGCTCTGGTAGCATAGTGGCTAAGACACTTGCGTGCTAACCAGACGGCTGGCGGTTCAAACCCACCAGCCACTCCTCAGAAGGAAGGTTGGGCAATCCTACTTCTGTAGTGATACTGCCTCAGAAACCCAAGGAGGGGTCGCTATGAGTTGGGTTTGACTCGACGGCACATAACAACAACAACATACTTTTCTTACAAAAAAAAAAAAAAAAATCAGTTGCTATATCAAATGCAGTCAAACAAAAGTCATTTAGTTTTACATACTTTCACTTAGTTCTTGATTTAAAATCTCAGATAATCCTTTAGAATTATTCATAATTAAGTAATTATCGAGATTAAGTTTATATCTTTCATTCAATTAGATTGTATATGTGAAGGAACTGTGTCTACTGAAAGTCATATACATGTATTATAATTCTTGTACTTAGCATTGTTCCTGGTGTGTAATAAATATGAGTTGAATAGATAGATGGAAGATGAATAAATGGACATTTATTGAAAAATATAAGAAGCATTGCAAATTAAATCAATTAGATAAGTTTTACTTAAAAATAATATTTTAAAAGGTTATTATGAAATATAATTTTTTTTTGAATTATTAGAATGAGCTATTGCTTTTTCAAATTTGAAACAGAAACTATGTGCATTTACTTTTATTTACTATAGAGTACTGGGGACAGTAAACTAAATTTTAATTCTGTTAACATTTATAATAATATTGATGATTTAACTTGCACTTTGTTATTACTTTGAACTTAATTAGTCCATTAAAATTAACTTACCACAAATAAAAATGTAAATATAGATTTTTTCATATATCCTGCATATGAACATAAACAAATGTTTTTATTTAGAGTTCCTTTTAGGTAACACATTGTGCATCTTTACTATGAAATGTACTAGTTCATTATGCTAGTTATGCTGTATTCATTTCTCATTTAGTGCATATTCATCTCATAAAGTTCGCTGTTTGTTATGACTGGGTGTAAAATAAGTATGGTTGTTGTTGTTAGATGCTATAGAGTCTTCTCTGACTCATGATGACCTTATGTGTAACAGAATGAAATATTGTCTGAGTCGTCTTCTTGTGATCTTTGATGTGTTTGATCCTATTGTTGAGGCTATTGTTTCAGTCCATCTCATTGAGGGTTTTTCTTGTTTTTATTGATCCTCTACCAAACGTGATGTTTTTTTTTTTCCAACAATTGATCTTGTATGGTAGCAGAGAACATAGTTTTAGTACATTTCAAGAAATAGCTGCATTACTCTTAAATGGGTACAATCTTATTGATTGCTGTCCCAAAAGACAGGACAACAAGACACAGAAATGTATGAAGAGTGGGGATGGAAGAATCCAAGTTCAGCTAAGACAATGGCTTTCAAATTGTAACTGGACAGTGACATGGAATATGAAGGCTTAGAAAGTGATGAAGCATGTGGACAGGGTAGACACAAACTTATTTTACAGACACAGAAATATTTGAATTAGGGTCAAGCAGTGTTAAATCCAAACCAAACCCAAATTCACTGCCACTAAGTTGATTCCAACTCATAGTGATCCCTATAGGATTTCCAAGGCTGTAAATCTTTATGGAAGCAGGCTCCTTCATCTTTCTCCTGCAGGGTGGCTGGTGAGTTCAAACTGCTGATCTTTTGGTTAGCAGATGAATGCTTTAACTGCTATACCATCAGAGCTGCTTTAAGAAGTGTTAGAAGGAGAAAATACATCTCACTGCTCAACTGAGACTGATTAAATATATGTTTTTCTTGTATATCATCGAGTTTATTCTGACTCATAGCAACCATACAGGTTCAAAAAAGTTATATATCTGTGGACAACAAATATGAGTGCATTATTAGTGGGAACTATTATTATTTGAGGCTTTGTGTGGGTTCCTGTCAGAAACCAAACCCTAGCCTGACTCAGTGTTACTTCATATTTTTCATTACTTCATGAAATCTGTTAGATAGATGAAATAGTGAAACCTTTTTTGCCAAAAAATGAGATAAGAATTTCTTCTTTGAACAATGTCTCAAATTTTTTGAAGGCAGGTGTAAAACACCAAACATTGAAAGAATTAGATGAATGTTATTATCATCAAGAAAATAGAACATTTGGAGGACAGGGAAGCTATCCCCGATTAAGTTGTATATGTTACAGATTTCTTACTACCTAGACAATGATTGGTTCTGAACACACTGTAAGTTTTTTATATATATACAATGAGTATGTGTGTGTGCATATGTTTGCATGCACACACACACACACCATATATTTGCTCTATTTTTTAAATGTTTTTCTTCCTACTTTTGAGAAAAGAGGAAAATTTAAAGGGGGAAAGAGGAGAAGGTAATCCTGGAAAAAGTCAGTTAGGATTAGAGGTTTGAAGAATCCAGGCTTTAGACATTTTTTATAAACTCATGTTAATCAATATCTTCCATGCTCTATTTCAGAGTTGTTTGCCATTAATGAATTCTGAATGAGCACTCAAAGCATGTCTAATATTGAGCTGGGTTCTGAAGTAGGAGGAGCTGAAGCCCACAAGTCTGGGCAGTGTGCCTAATGGGATTGGGGAGCTGTGGATTCTATTTCCAGGTTATGGTGGCATCTAGACATAGGCAATTTACCTAACAGTAGCTCTATCACATACTTCTCAGATGCCCTGTGGCATGCTGCAAGAATTAATGCCAAAGTGATATGACAGAGTGTTTAGCTTTACAGATTCCCACATAATCACACCCACACAAACACAAGTTAGAAAGCTATGCTTTATTGATTTCTGCCAAAGAGGCAGGGGCCATATTCAGAGTTTGTATTTCAGTTGCCATTAGCATTTTAAAGGGAGAAAATGTGCTAATGATCTCATTACAAAATAAAGCTGGGGGATGACTCAGCAGAAAGGAAGTAGTTCCCTGACCCAGTTGGGGTTGGAAAACTGCTTATATGGAAGGCACTCCTGGAATAAGGTGCTTGAAGTGTGTTGGCATTTGGTTCCAGATTTCTGCATTTCAGGGGTAAAACTGTTTATTGAAGACATTACTTTTCACTGGCAGTATGTTCCATGCATAAGTTATTATCATACATCAATGCTAAGGCATTGATAAGAAGCATATAATGAACCTCAGAGATGGATGATAATAATACCTTACATAATATGCTTTTTATGGAGAGAGGTTTGTGTTTAATATTAGAACGGATGATATGAAGAGTACAAAGAGAATGCTTTTTGTCTTTCCTCTCAGGGAAATTGTAAAGCTTATGTTGCTACATCTCTTAAAAGATGGATCTTACAAGCATTGTGTTGTGGTGAACAAACTCTTGCATGAGCCTGTACTGGGCTCAGGGATTCCATGGTACCTTGGATAGAAGATGCTCAGTTAAGTATTTGGTTTGAATTAGTGGTACAAATCTGCTTATTTATGTGTAGTTAAAGAACAAATGTTTCTGGCAAATAATTTAGTCTCATTTGACAAATTATGGCTATTTTCAGTTTTCAACTCCAATTTTTTTTCCCCAAAGACAAAATATGCTGCTTATATTTCCTTGTTGTTTTTGTTGTGTGCCGTCGAGTCGGACCCGACCCATAGCGACCCCTCCTTGGGTTTCCGAGGCAGTATCACTATGGAAGTAGATTGCCCCATCTTCCTTCCGAGGAGTGGCTGGTGGGTTTGAACCGCCAGCCTTCTGGTTAGCAGTCAAGTGCCTTAGGCACTATGCTACCAGATTTTAGTATGGTAAATACAATGAATTAAAAACAAAAACAAACAAACAAAGAAAACATAGCTGCTATTTCTTGCCAAATGAAAGTGCCATGTGGAGTTGATACTTGTTCAAATGAAGAATGTCACTGAAGTCAATAAGAGTGTGGTGTACTTTTAATTAAATGTATGCTGGAATGAAAGGAATGTAGGGGTTTCAACAGCAAGAGTAAAATCCTCCTGGAAAAAAGGCTCAAATCTGGGTCTGCAGACTTCTTGATTTTCACAAGTCAAGCAATAATTGATTCAATACTTGATATTATAAAATGTGATGTCTGTGATGACAGTTATTTTCTGCCATAGGTAACAATTCTTCTGCAATGCAATGGATTGTTTTTATATGGCTTTCTCTACCCTGGTCTTATAACTCCTACCAAATGGCTTGGTGGGATGATGTAAATGAGGTGCTTGTGCCCCACCAAGAGGATTGCTAATAATGCAAATAAAGTTCATGGCACCTTTGTGAGGGTGGGACCATGCAAATAAGGTGTATGGAAACCGAATGAGGGGATTGGTCAGTTTTCCCATCTGCTAGGCTTAAAATGAGCCATCCTAGAGGTGGAAAGAAAGGAAATTCACTGCAATCATGAAAGAAGAGCCAGGAGTGGAGTGTGTCCTTTGGACCCTGTGTCACTGTACTAAAAGCCTCCCAGATCCGGAAGACAGAGATAACACAGGAGATAGTGACAGATGGTGAGAAGCAGCAGCAAAGAAATGGCAGCACCAGAAGCAGTATAACCAGGAGAATGTCAGAGATAGTGTGGTGGTTTCCCAACCCATGGAGGGAGAGAGTGGAATGTCTTCAGGCAGGAGGATAGCTGGTGGAATGAGGTGCCTCCAGGCAATTGGTGGAGCTATGCTTGCTGACCCACAGAGCTGAGGAGCTAAAAGTCTTTGGGCTGAGGCTGAGGCTTACTGGCAAAGTGGGATGCCATTGGCACTTTTTGGTGGAACTAAAGACTTTTGTTCACAGTTGCCTGAGCATGCCAGAGGCCTGCCACAGGGGCTGAAGGTTAGAGGACCAGAGAGAGGTCTGCCTGTAAGCAGGCTTAAGAAGAAGCTTCCTGATCAAAGAATTATATCCTGAGCATTTCCTGATCCTGAGTTGTAACCTGTTACTTTCCTAATAAACCCCATAATCATGAGTATTTTCTTTGAGTTCTGTGTGCACTTTGCAATGAATTATCAAACCCAGAAGAGAAAGAGTGCCATCCAGGGATGATTGGTATGTGAAATGGTCAAAAGGTCAGGGAGAGAGAGTATATCTGATCTACACTTCATAGGAATCAGTCTTGGATTGTTGATCTTGATTCTCCTTGGCCCTTGTGAAGTTAGATGTGGCCATTTTTACACTTTCTTTTTCTTATAGATCTTATATCTGATCTATACTGATACTGATATCAGTATACTGATCACTGCATTTTGATATAAATGGAGCCTACTGGACAGTTGAAATCTTTTGAATTATTTTGTATTGAACAGCATGTTGAATGACAATTTTGTAAGTGATAGCTAACTGTCTTAGAGCATTTTGAAGTTTATTAAACACTTCATATATTTTGTTGTTTTTGATCATCAGATCTGATGATCAATCTGGTGAAGTAAGTATTGGAAGTAATATCATTGTCTCCATTTTTTGTATGAGAAAACTTAAGCTCAGTAATAGGACTGACTGCTTCATCTTACCTATAGAGCAAGACTTGGACTTGGTGCTGTTCCTTTGGTCTTTCCACCTCATCATGCTACAGAGCAACAACAAATGAACTACATTATGGAGCTTATTGGATTTTACCTTCTTCCATATTCTTCTTTGATATCTAAATTAAGTCTTCCCATTCTACCTTTCCATGACAACCTGTGCTTTCCTCATAGCATTTATCACAGTGTTAAATATGGCTTGTTGTTGTTGTTATGTGCTGTCGAGTTGGACCCGACTCATAGCGACCCCTCCTTTGGTTTCCGAGGCAGTATCACTACAGAAGTAGATTGCACCATCTTCCTTCCAAGGAGTGGCTGGTGGGTTTGAACCACCAGCCTTCTGATTAGCAGTCAAGTGCCTTAGGCAGTACACTATCAGAGCTCCCAAGTGTGCTTTTTTGTTTAGTCTTTCTCCCTTATCCTCATTTCTCCAATATGACAATACAGTTCCTGAGGCAGGACTTTGTGTATGAGCAGTGCCTGACACTTGACAGACACACATTACATATTTATTGAAAGAAAATAGATGAATAAAGAACAAATGAACAAATAAATGTATGTGTATGAATGAATAAATATGTAAAATTGATTGATGTGTATGAATACAATGAAATGTTTTTATAACTCAGAATTTGGGTTCATGACTGTAGAGGGATTCTACAGGCTAAATGTGATACATAGAATTTTTACTTTAGAGATTGAATTCTATCAGAACTTGTATACTTGTATGCAACTTGCATATTTTATACACAATATAATACCATCAATTGTAAACAATTCTGGAGCTGATACCCTTTCACCTGAGAGCTCTTACACCAATTTCACAGCAGAAGGAACAGTGAAAAAATTGAAGTACTCTTAAAAAAGTGTAACAGTTTTGTTGATCTAGGTAAGTGTTGGTAAGGATACTTTAAATACCAATCAAAAACCAAAAACCAAACTCACTACCATTGTTGAGTCATATCCTACTCATAGCGAGCCCTCCTTGGGTTTCCGAGGTGATAACACTACAGAAGTAGATTGCCCACTTGTCGTTCTGAGGAGTGGCTGGTGGGTTTGAGCCACTAAGCTTCTGGTTAGCAGGCAAATGGTGCCTTTCTACTCTCAATGTTTTGTCTTTCTTTGCAGATCATATACGAATGGACCTTTTCAGTATTATAGATAGATGGCAAATAGACAGACAGATTGATGGATAGGTAGCTGTTGCTGAGTTAACTGTGACTCATGGTGACCTTATGTATAACAGAATGAGCATTTCCTGGTTCTGCATCATTCTCACCATCACTGGCATATTCAAGTCCATCATGGCAGCTGTTTTTCCAAAGCTCTCAATAAGGGTCTTCTTCACTAGCTGGCCTTTTACTTCATCAAACATGACGTCCTCCTCTAACAATTGATCCCTCCTCTACTTCTGCCGATTTGTCCAAAGCAAGTGAGTCAGATAATGTTTTGTTGTCATCCAAAGGTTTTTATTGGCTAATGTTCAGGAGTAAATCTCTAGGTCTTTCTTCTAGTCTGTCTCAATCTGAAAGCTACAGTGAAGCTTTTCCACCATGGGTGACCCTGCTGGTGTTTGAAATACTAGTGGCATAGCTTGCAACATTACAACAATACAGAAGCTATCACAATGGGACCAACTGACAGGCAAGTAGTAGGTTTTGTCTTATAAGGAAGTTTTGAGTTTTCTTCTTACGTGGAGATTCAGAGGCTCTGTCTTCCCTGATGTTGGTGGCTCAGCATGACAGTGAGCTGCTGGGATTACCATTCATTATCTGGCTTTCCGGAGCAGTTTCTATCTGGACCATTTATGCCAGGCATTGTGAAAATTCCCTGGCTTCAAAATTTGGAAGAGTATGATTGAGAATATGAAGAAGATAGGTTTTCTCTCTTAGTAATTTGTTCAGTACTGTCAACTCAAGACAAGGAGCTCTGGTGGTGTGGTGCCTATGGCATTTGACTGCTAACCACAAGGTTGGTAGTTCAAACTCACAGCCACTCCACAGAAGGGAGATGGGGCAATCAACCTCTGCAATGCTTTACCATCTTAGAAAACTGGTGAGAAATGCTTTGAGTCAGACTCGACTTAGTGGAAGTGAGTTTGCTTTTCATTTTATCAACTCAGGACAGAGTTAACTTCTGATCTCATAGGCTAGGATGTGTATTTCCTTTACCTCTTGATTGTTAGAAGGTAGCATCAAGAAAAGGCTTTTCAAAATGTTAGTAAATGTTTCCAATTCTACCATGAAATTAAAAAAATCTCTTTTATGTAAAATTTTTATCAAATCATATGCTGTGAATCATGAAATTAAATATATTTGGTTTATTTTGAATATTTTTAAAATAATATTTAATTGTGATTTGGGTGAAAGTTGAAAAGCAAATTGGTTTTCCACTAACAATTTGTATACAATTTGTTTTGTGACATTTATTACTATCCCCACAATGTAACAGCACTCTTTCCACTTCCTCCCTGTGTTACCATTTCCATTCATCCTTCTTTCCTATCCTTCCCTGCCTTCTGATTTTTATCCCTGGCAAATGCTACCCTTTCGATCTTGTATGATTGATTATTCTAAGAAATGCATGCCTCCCTGGTGTTTGCCTTATAGGCCTGTCCATTATTTGGCTGAGTTGAGTCATGGGGCTGACTTCAGTACCAGGTTTGAAGGGTGCCTAAGGGGCATAGTCTCAGGGATTCCACCCAGCCTTCATCAGACTGGTAAGCCTGGTCTTTTTTAATGATTTTGTGTTTTGGTCCACATTTTTCTCCCACTCTATCTGGGACCACCTATTGTGATCCCTTTCAGAGTGGTCAGATGCCATTTAGTTCTTCTGGAGACACCATTCAGTTCTTCTGGTCTCAGGTTCATGAATGCTCGGGTTCATGTGGTCTATTAGTCCTCTGGACTAATTATTTTCTTGTATCTTTGATTTTATTAATTCTTCTTTACTCTACATAGGGAGAGACCAGTAGTTCCACCTTAGGTGACCATTCACAAGCTTTTAGACCTCAGTTGCTATTTACCAAAGTAGAATGTAGAACATTGTTTTTGTGGACTATGTCATGCCAATTGACCTTGATGTCCACCCCCTACTCTGAGACTGGTCCTCAGCTCCCAGATCCAGCAACTCATTCCCTCAGGAAATGCTTATGGCTAAGAACTAGAGGATAATACAATCTGCTGGCTTAAGACTTTGCATTTGATATTACTGGTAGCATTTGATATGTATATATAAAACATTTGTTAGTTCAATATCACATCATTGTTATTTAACATTTAAGTTTTTGAATTAAGCTTTATTTTGATATTAATTGAGTTGAAGAGACATTGTGATCTCTATGGTTTCCAATGACAGATTTTCAGAATTAGATCACAGCCCTTTCTACCTAGTCTATTTTAGTTTGGAAGCTCTGCTGAAACCTGTTCAGCATCATAGCAGCTCACAAACTTCCACTGACAAATGGTTGGTGTTTATGCATGAGGTGTATTAGCTGGGAAGAAGTTGAATCTCACCCATGGGAGATAAGAATTCAACAACTGAATCACCAGTGCTCCCAGAATAACACTTAACATCACTAATTTAATGAGTTGAAGGAGCAAGTTTTTTGAGCCATCTTGCAGTCCATACTTTGTGTATGTGTGCGTGAATCTTTGCAAATAATAAAAAAAAGTTTTAAAAGAAAGAACAAAGTAAGTAAAAACTTATAAATTGTGTTTTTCTCATAGTTCTGACTCTGAATATCCATATGAGAAAAAAGAAATAAAATTTGGTTAAATTATCACAAACACAATGCCAGCATATAGGAGATGCTCAGTAAATATAGGAGATTCTCAGTAAATGTTTGCTAAATCTGAGGTCTCCTATATTTACTGAGAATCTCCTGTATGCTGGCATATCCTGTATGTTTGTGATAATTTAACCAAATTTTATTTCTTCTTTTCTCATATGGATATTCAGAGTCACAACTATACAGGAGATTCTCAGTAAATATTTGCTAAATGGAGCTCTGGTGGTGTAATACCTAAGGAATTTGACTGCTAAACAGAAGGTTAGTAGTCCATAACCCACCAGCCACTTCACAGAAGGAAGACTGGCTAATCTACTTTCATAAAGATTTACCACCTTGGAAACCCAAGAGGGATCACTATAAGTTGGAATAGACTTGATGTCAGTGAGGGTTTTTTTTTTTTTTTAATTTTTAAATTTGGGAAATATATTTGTGAAGTAAATGACTGTTGCTGTAAACTTGTGCCTTTGGTCTGTTTTATTGTGAAGATTGCCTGATTTGGATGTTCATCTAGCAAATAAAATTAACCCTAATTTTATGTATGAAGACTCTGTGAACTTCCCACAGCAAAAATAGAAATTGTGGAAAACAGTACCATTCCTGTGATTTAGACCAGTGTTTCCTAAACTACAGAGGAAGAACTCTTGGGAGGTCTTGGAGTTAATGCAAGAGTCTACCACTAAGCTAAGTTCCCTCCACACATAATTTCTCACCATTAGTCCACTTTGAAGATACAAGTGTAAGAGTCTGCAAAATATTTTGCCTTTCTAAAGCAGTACATGAACTAGAAGAAGGTTGAAAATAACTGTTTTAGTATAACAACCAGGATTGATTATGCTGTATTATATTATTTTTTGTACTTTAATATGTTTCACAGATAACCCCTTGATATAATGATGTATTTGATTGTGCTATTGAATGAGTTTTCATTTCTGAATCTTTGGTTTCATTTGGCCTTAGACACTAAAAGTCCTTATGAAAATTCCTTTCATTTTATTTTTTTCTGGTGTGGGCTAAAGCAATGATTACTTAGGATAACACTGTTCTGTAGAATGTTGATGTGTGTCCTGTAATCAAAGAGTTTCTGTGCAAATAATATTGGAAAATGTGTCCAACTACTAACAGGTTCCTTTACTGAAGGAATTGTCAGGTCCTTCAATACTAATTAAAACAAACAAACAAATTAAAAGAAATAACTTCATGAGAGGGGTGAAGGATTTAGCATTTTTCAAATTTATTCAACTACAGATTCTTTCTTTACGGGAGAGTAGGTGAGCCCCTATTAATATTTCCTCATCAGATTTTCTGCAAAACACAGCTTAGAAAACATGGGGCTAACCTATTGTATTTGACTGATTATCTGTATAATGGCTGTATCAGTGATGATAGCTGATAATAAAGTCTCTTTTAATAAATAATGTCCACACCGTGGAGGACAAAATTTTGACAAATTTCTATTAGTGCATATGGGGATGGTGATATTTTTGGGAAATGAAGATGAAGCATCTGCCATAATTGATTGATAAACAACATAAACATTTTGCTCTACAATAATCATCTGCCATATTGAGGGGAAGTTTGTGTGGTTTTTGAAATATAAGAATAAAAAATTCAGAGCTGTGTGTTGAAAAGGAGAGGAGATAAAAGGCTTCTAGGCCAACAGAAGCACATTAATTATGACATAAAATATGAATTTTTGAGACTGTTAGGCATGATCAGTGGCTTTGGGCCATGGCCTTAGAAATCTGGAAGCTCCTCAGCAGAGCTGTGGGGGATGGGAATGGCTAAACATTAGCCTCATATTTTATCCCACTAAGAAGGTGACACATTTATCTTTGAATATATAATATTTCATATAAAGATACTATAATAAAAAATATAGTTGCCATGGAGTTGACTCTAAATCATGGTGATCTTATATATGTCAGAGTAGCCAGTGCTCCAAAGGGAATGATTTTTTGGAATTAGATTACCAGGCCTTTCTTCCAAGGCATCTCTGGGTAGAGTCAAACAGTGTTAGCAGCTGAGCACTTAACCATTGACACCACTAAGGAATTCCCGATATTATAATGAAAACTCACTCACTGCCATCGAGTCAGATCTGACTCATAGCAACCCCTCCTTGGGTTTCCAAGGAAGTATCACTATGGAAGTGGATTGTCCAATCTTCTTTCCAAGGAGTGGCTGGTGGGTTTGAACCTCCAGCCTTCTGGTTTGCCATCAGATGCCTTAGGCACTATGCCACCAGAACCTCCTAGATATTATAATAGGTAATACAAATTATGTGATATTATATTATAGTATATGAAGTATAAATTACATTATTTACTTTTATATGTCAACCAAGATTTTGTTTGAGTGAAAGTTTCTAGTACTAAAAATATTTAAAGTCTACTGGAATAAGTCATCTCTAAAACTCCTTTTATGACTAATTTTCTGCAATTCTGTGAAGAGTCAATATATGCTCATAAATCATCAGTGGCAATGGCACAAATGGCAAATACCTTATCTGGACTGCTCCATAAACCACAGTACTTTCGCATGAGAACACTATTAGTCAGGCACCACTGAAGTAACTCCATTGGGAATTGTGTGGCTCAGAAGTTTTAAAAAGCTGCAGATGATGGGCAAGCAAATCATAGTAGATCCAGAAAGGTGAAGAGATCAAAAAATGTTATTTGATTTTAATGGCTTTTTGTTCAGTTAGTTGTTTACCATATAGAAGCAAAGGAAGGTTGTTTGAAAGGTTCCTATTTTGGGAAGATAGTACTCATCAGGACATATACAATTCCTTTTCTCCCACATCATGTTGTATTTAGCATTCCACTGTGTTATTTCAAGGAAATTTACTCTGCAAGCTTGAATGTCACTTTATTATCATAAAGTGTCTGGAATTCAAAATTATTAATTTCAAAATGATCTAGGTGATTTCTTCAATATTCTAGAGCATTTTACCTCTGGAGACCATAGTGGATTTAACATGTGAGATTGCTCTCTGAAGTGGAAAAAGTTGGTTGTCAGGAGTCTTAGATCTTAGGGAAGGGTTTGTGTGAACTTGGTCATTTCATTCAGCATCAATCATCCTTAATATGATTATTTGTTTAGTGAAGGTGATGAAATGGATGTTCTCCAGTTGGATTCCAGCTCTGAATTCTGTTTCTTAGAATGTGTGCACAGTTAGAAACATAAGGATTCCTTCTTCTTGCCATGCACCAGCAACTCCTTTTTGTCAATTTACACTGTGTGGGGAGCTCTGGTAGCATAGTGCCTAAGGTGTTAGACTGCTAACCAGACGGCTGGTGGTTCAAACCCACCACCCACTCCTTGGAAGGAAGATTGGGCGATCTATACGTAGTGATAATGTCTTGGAAACCCAAGGAGGGGTCACTATGAATCGGATCTGACTCGACGGCAGTTAGTTTGGTTTTGGTTTTTGGTGGTCTAATTTGTTATCAACAGTGGTGGTCAGTGGCACTGAGACACTCTTATCTGACACCTTTCAACCTGTTACTCAAAGGCATGGCCAACTGTGAAACCACTTTCTCAGGTTACCTTTGCTATACACAGTTGTTGTTGTTGTTGTTGTTATGTGCCGCCGAGTCGGCCCCGACTCATAGCGACCCCTCCTTGGGTTTCCAAGGCAGTATCACTACGGAAGTAGGATTGCCCAACCTTCCTTCTGAGGAGTAGCTGGCCTCAGACATTTTGTACATAAACAGCTGGACTTTAAAATCTGCACCCATGCTCATTAATTTTCAGGGCTTTAACATATTAGTGTTAGCTTTTTTGGTCTGAATTTAGAATAATTAATTTGAGAGAAACCTGGATTGGACTATTAAAGTGCTTCTTTTGTATGCAAAGCATCACCTTTCCATTATCACCTAAGAAAAACACTCTGATCCAGAAATCTATCTTAGTTACTGCTGTTGGGTACCAAAATGTTCCTATGCAGAATTAAAAAAAAACAAAAAAAAACCTTTATGAATTTAATTTCATGCACCACTTTTGCATCCTCTGTGGTATTTTAGTAACATAATTTTAACATTACTTAAGAGTTAATAACACAGTCTGAAAAGAAGAGGCCATAGGCTTGACTAAGAACATATTTCCTATTGCCTTGAGTCAATTTGGGATGATAATTTATCATTTAATGAGGATAGTTGCAAGCTTAGAGCTCATTGGTGGTTGTTGTTGTTATGTTCCATCGAGTTGGCCCCAACTTACAGCCACCCCTCCTTGGGTTTCCGAGGCAGTATCACTATGAAAGTAGATTGCCCAACCTTCCTTCTGAGGAGTGGCTGGTGGATTTGAACCTCCAGCCTTCTGGTTAGCAGTCAAGTAACTTAGGTACTACACTACCAGAACTCCTTAAAGGTCAATGGTAGAGTTTTCATATTGTGGCCTCTTTATAAACAATAAAGAATTTGACATGATTTTTTTTTTTTCTTGATTCTAGTCCAATGTAAAAAGAATCTCATATACATAAAATCCAAGCAATTATTGCAAATCATTGTGGGCATAGGAATTAAGTCTTGAATTGCTTATATTGTTTTATTTATTTATTTATTTATTTATATTATTTATTGTGATTTGGGTGAAGATTTACAGAGCAAATTCACTTTCCATACAGCAGTTCACATATACTTTGTCTCATGTCATTGACCACAGTTTACCACAATGCAACAGCTCCCTTCCCACTTCCTCCCCATAGTTACCTCTTCCCAGTGTCCATCCTTCCATTGTTGTTGTTGTTGTTATGTGCCATCGAGTCAGATCCGACTCATAGTGACCTCTCCTTGGGTTTCCGAGGCAGTATCACTACGGAAGTAGATTGCCCCATCTTCCTTCCGAGGAGTGGCTGGTGGGTTTGAACCATCAGCCTTCTGGCTAGCAGTCAAGTGCCTTAGCCACTACACTACCAGAGCTCCCATCCTTCCATTAGTTTGCCTATATTGTTGTTGTTGTTATGTGCCATCGAGTCGGCCCTGACTCATAGCCACACCTCCTTGGGTTTCTGAGGCAGTATCACAACGGAAGTAGGATTGCCCAACCTTCGTTCCAAGGAGTGGCTGGTGGGTTTGAACTTCTGCCTTCTGGTTAGCAGTCAAGTGCCTTAGGCACTATGCTACCAGGCAAAATGAGGTATCTAACTTGTTTAATTTTATTTTGTGAAAGGAAAAGTGTGGATGTGCAAATTCTGAAATAATTAAAAGGCTTATTATTTAGCATTGTATAAATCAAAATGCATAGTGTGACTCAAACTTGAATATAGTCATTGATTAACCAATTAAGCATTTTCCAGGCATTTTGCTCATATTTATCCACTGTAGTTAAAATTCTCATAATCATGGACAGAGTATTTGTTAAGGAGGATTTCAGCATAGTCTAAGGAGAGTAAATAAACAACTTCGCACTTTACTGCTCTGCAATAATTTGTCTGTAGTGGTTATACCACATATATTTTCCCTAGTTTTGTTTTGTTTTTCATGGCTGAGAGAGATATGGTTGCTTCTAGACATTAAAAAAGGGGAGACACTTTGTTGTAAGTGTAGCCAAGTTTTCAGGCCTAGGGTGAAACCAATTTTAAACATCGTAGTGGATGCAGATCACAGGCCCCAAAGCAGGCTGGTTTACTGAGTATAAGGGCAAAAGGTCAAATATTCGAGCTAAAAATTAGACAGAAATGTCTTTATCACATCTTATAAGAAAAACAGAGTACCTGAGCGGTGCAAATAGTTAAGCGCTCAGCTACTAACCCAAAGTTCAAGTTCAAATCCACCCAGAGGAACCTTGGAAGAAAGTCCCAGCATTCTAATTCTTGAAAATCAACTATTAATAACCCTATAGTCAGAGTGGACTCCATGGCAACTGGTACTGGTATAACATAAGTAATGACAGTTTGACCTACTGGCTTCTCTCCCCATTTATTTTCCTGGACTTCTGAATTCAAAATTTGGACACCTTTGTGTTAATTTGGTTATTTTTTCATCTTTCATTATATTTCTTAGTTTCTGAAATAATTAAGGAAATTTTTCTTTTCTTCTCCAACATCCTTCAGAGGAAACACAATTTAAACAAAGGCTGTCAAGAAAGCAAACATTTATTAATTGGCATCCAATTTCTTGATAATGACTGCCTTTATCCAAGACTGTACTTCATTAAGAAGCCATGACAGCACAGTGGTTAAGTGCCTAGTCACTAACCAAAAAGTCATTTTTCCTCCAGCCACTCTGTAGAGGAAATATATGGCAGCCTGTTTCTGTGAAGATTTAGAGCCTTGGAAACCTTATGGGGCAATTCTAGTCCATCTATTAAAGTTGCTATGAGTCAGAAATGACTTGAGGGCCATGGGTTTGGTTTTGTTTATGGGTGCTTCATTATGCAATACCATGCAAATGAACATCAAAACACTCTCATGTGACAATATTAATAAAAACTGTCACTTAACCAGAGAATTAACTCATAAGTCAATCTCACATATTAAAAAAATAGAAAAATAAAAAAAACTCACTGCCATCAAGTCAATTCTGACTCACAGTGACTCCTCTTTGGGTTGCTGAAGTGCTATCTCTACAGAAGTAGATTGCCTAGTCTTCCTTCTGAGGAGTGGCTGGTGGGTTTGAACTGCCAGTCTTCTGGATAGCAGTCAAATGCCTTAGGCACTATGCCATCAGAGCTCCCATCTATTGTCTGTGTCTATTATCAGATAAAGGTGCTGTGATGGCATATTGGGTAAGACATTTTGCTGCTAACCAGGTCAGTGGTTCAAACCAACCTGCTGCTCCATGAGAGCAACATGAGGCAATCTACTTCCATAAAAATTTACAGCCATAAATCTTCCATAAAGATTTAAACCCAATTGGGGTTGTTATGAGTTGGAATTGACTTGATGGCAGTGTTTTTTTTTTTTTTTTGTATTATCAGATAAGTGTGTCTAGATCACTGCAAAAAGGGCAAAGAGGCCACATGTTCCTCTAACCTTACGAGAGGAAAACAGGATTACCAGCAGTAACCCAAGGCCTATTCCTACAAGGCCAGACATGCTGCCTCCCTCCAGCCCTTTCACCAACCATTCCTCCCAAAGCACCCACCACCTCTCTCCTGGGTTCGGTAATTCACTGCAGTGGCCACACAGAACTCACGGATTACAGGGTTTATTAGGGAAGCACCAGGCTACAACTCAAGTTCAGGAAGAACACTCAGTCCTCTCTCCCAGCCCACCGTCCCTCAGCCAACAGTCTCTCACAGTCTCTTTCTCAGCAGTGCTGGGCCCTCGGTGTCTCACTCAGCGATGCGTGTCTCTTTCCCAGCAGCACATGTCTCTTTCAGGGGCACGTGTCTCTTTCAGCAGTACGTCTTCCTCTACCAGCAGTCAGAGAGAGCTCTGCCTCCAGGAGGCCTCCTTTTGAGCCTGGAAGGGTGGTCAAACTAGCGAATCACAGCATCAGAACTCTAAGCATGTGAGAGAGAGTGGGCACCTCCCAGAACATTGTTTTGTGCCACGCCCAACAGAAATAACCCAGGTGGATAACTTCAGCAATAAGGAGCTGCTCAGTTGCTCATAGAAAATCCCACCTTGGAGTTTACAAAGACTTATGGGTAGAAAAGCCACACTAAGTAATTTACTACACCGCAATCACAATTCCATGGATTTTGTTTGTTTGACAATCTATGTTACAATGAACATTTTGGAAGCACCACAGAACCCTGAAATACAAGACAAAATCTTCCTTGAAAGGAAGGAAGACAGAGAAGAGTGATATAAAAGATTGATTTGTGAATATTTATGGTGAAAGACTATTTTTGATACTTTGGAGTAAAATGCTATAACTAATTGACATTTATTCTAACAAGTTTGCCAGAAATATGCCATATGTATAAATTTTAAAAATTTTAGGACTTATTGAGGCACTATACATTTTGTAGGTCAACACTAGGACTAACAGGAAGGAGGCAAGTCAGTGAACTTTCCTTGTTAATTCTCAAAATAATACCACTTAATAATTGCCTCACTCTCCTTCATTATTGGATATTTTAATGCAGTTGCTTTGTGTTGACTTCCATATTCTTAAAACCCCATGAAGCACAGTTTCACTCTAACACACATAGATTTTCCATAAGTAACAACTGACTTGATGGCACCTGGGTTTGGGAGACCCTGGGTGGTGTAAATGATTAACAATGTCAACTGTTAACCCAATGTCTGGAAGTTTAAGTCCACCAAGAAGTGCCTCAGAAGAAAGGCCTGGTTAGTACTTACAATAAATCAACCATTAAAAACCCTACGGAGCACAGTTCTACTCTGGCATACATGAGGTTGTCATGAGTCCATATTGACTCTGTGGCAAATCTTTGCCTCTTCCATCCTCCTTGAACTTACCTCTTCCTCTCATCCTAGATAGCAAACAAATGTACTTCAAAGTTCCTTAGCCCCTTAAAATCATGATTATGCTCAGCCTTTACCCATCCTTCAAAAAAATGATGAAAATGCCATAATTAATGCACTCTGGCTACAGAAAGCCTCCTACTGTTATTTTATCATCATTCCCTTTACTGTCCAAAACATTCTCTCTCCTTAAACTTCCATTCCAGTTTCCCATCTGTTCTGTAATTGATGAACTTAAATTTGTTTTCCCCAGAAGATGAAGAGTATGAAATTATTGTTCCCTCTCCCCCTCCACTGTGTTCTCAAAGAAAGGTGTTTCTCCTCTCTGAAATTTGTCTCACTCTCTGTGCTTTATGTTTTAAGCCTTTCTTCTCCCCACATTAAAAGATTAATTTTGAACACAATATTTTTTTTTCTCTACTAGGTGCTTTCCTTTAATCTTCATATGGGAAAAATAAAGTATTCCTGTTTCAAAACAGACACACACTAAACTCCGCTTCTCCACACATTCCCTCACTGTTGAATTCCCTTCGACAGTAACATTCAAGGGAAAAAGAGGATTTTGGTCATTGGCTCAGTTTTAGGAACCACTATTAACCAATAGTATCTTCCTTATGACAGAGTATTGGGAAGTGTGTGTCTGTGTGTGTATTTGTGAGGGGTATGTGTGTGTGTATGAGTATGTGAGTGTGTGGTGTGTTAAAGTGTATGTCTATGTATGTGGGTATGTGTGCATATGTGTGTTTGATAGTGAACGCAGTTATCACTCTCCTGCATCTTATTATTGGCCAGACCTCCCAAATGGGCTTCTTCAGTTTGCCATTCTGTGCTATAACTTTCACCTTTTCCAGTAAGTGATTATTCACCAAATCTGGCCCAATGTTTTGGGGACTATAAAGATGACCTTCCTTTTCCTTATTGTCCTAATTTGGAGCTCCCAGATGCAGTGATATAGAGGTCTATTTATCATTAATCTTAGATTCTCTTGTGTTCTGATGTCACTTGCACAACGTTGTTTCTCTCCTGTACCTGCAATTTCCAGGTTAGGAACCCCTGATGGCTCGAAAAGGCCTACTTGATGGGTAGTTACATGGGGAGAACTGGAGTTAGTGCCCACCGTAACAGTGTGGTAGGATTTAGAAGCAGTTCTAGGATCTGGGAAAAGATGTCTGTATGCTTTGACAACGGGCCTCAGGTTTTGGTCCAGTAAGTCCCAGATCCCTGAGCCAAATCAGAAGTTAGCAGAGTAGAGTGAAGTAGAATCTTGGAGCAGGATGCTTTGAGATTATCAGCAGGTATCAAAACTTTCACCCTTTCATTAGTACAAAGGACAATATTTGGGTTTCTTTCTGAGCAAATGCTAGGCCAAGACAAGTAAAGTTCCTGGAAGAGGGTGCTGTGTGGAAAGAGAAAGAGAAAGGACTTAGATACAAGGACTTAGCAGAATCTGAGAGTTTGATATGGTCAATTTGCCCCTAGGT
>NW_006921733.1:3646959-3648123 GCF_000298275.1 Orycteropus afer afer
CTTTGCTACTAGTGCTGGAGCTAGATGGTATCTCATTGTTGTTTTGATTTGCATCTCTCTAATAGCTAATGATTGTGATCATTTCTTCATATGTTTGTTGGCCGCTTGAATATCGTCCTTGGTGAAGTGCCTATTCATGTCTTTGGCCCATTTTTTAATTGGAGTTTTTGTCTTTTTGTTATTGAGGTGTTGGAGTTTTCTTTAAATTCTAGAGCTAAGTCCCTTGTCAGATATGTTATTACCAAATATTTTTTCCCAATCTGTAGGTTCTCTTTTGACACTTTTGGAGAAGTCTTTGGAAGCCCATACAAATTTAATTTTAGAAGGTTCCAATCATCTGGTTTCTCTTCTGCTGCTTGTGCATTTTGAGTTATGCTTGATAGTCTATTTATGCCATATATTAGGGCCCTTAAATTTGCCCCAAGTTTTTCCTTGAGGAACACTATAGTTTTGGGTTTCACATGTAAGTCTTTGATTCATCTGGAATTCGTTTTTGTGAATGGTGAGAGGTACAAATCTTGTTTCATTTTTCTGCAAATGGATCTCCAGTTTTGCCAGCATCATTTATTAAACAAACATTGTCTTCTCCATTTAATGGATTTTGGCCCTTTGTCAAAAATCAGCTGATCATATGTCGATGTATCTATTTCTGGGTTCTCATTTCTATTCCAATGGACTATGTGTCTGTAATTAAACCAATACCAGGCAGTTTTGACTACTGTGGCTGTATAGTAGGTTTTGAGATCTGGCAGTGTGAGACCTCCTGCTTTGTTCTTCTTCTTCAATAGTGCTTGCTTATCCGAGGTCTCTTTCCTTTCCATATAAAGTTAGTGATTTGTTTTTCCATATCCCTAAAAAATGTTGATGGGATCTGGATCAGGATTGCATTAAACGTATAGATTGCTTTAGATAGAACTGACATTTTCAGAATGTTCAATCTTCGTATCAATGAGCATGGGATGTTTTTCCATTTATATATATCTCTTATGGTTTCTTTAAGTAGTTTTTTATAGTTTTCTTTGTTGAGATCTTTTGTGTACGTGGTAAGACTTATTCCCAAGTGTTTTATTTTTTTGGTAGCCATTGTAAACGGTATTTATTTCCTTATTTATTTTTAAGCAATCTCTTTGCTTGTTGTTGTTGTTGTTATGTGCCGTCGAGTCG
>NW_006921733.1:3649937-3675145 GCF_000298275.1 Orycteropus afer afer
CTGGAGAAGAATGTTTACTGTGTTGCTGTTGGGTGAAGTGCTCTGTAGATATCTATAAGGTCCAGTTGGTGGAGTGTATTATTTAGCTCTTCTGCATCTTTATTGAGTTTCTTTCCAGTTGTTCTATCTTTCAAAGAAAGTGGTGTATTAAAATCTCCCAGTATGACTGTGGAGTCATCTACTTGGCTTTTCAACTCTTTTGAAGTCTGATTTATGTATTTTGGGGCCCCTTCACTGGGTCCATAGATATTTATTATGGTTATATCTTCATGATCAATTTATCCTTTAATCATTATACAATGTCCTTCCTTGTCTTATATGATGGTTTTTGTCTTAAAATCAATTTGGTATATTGCAACTCCTGCTCTCTTACAGTTGCCATTTGCTTGATATATCTTTTTCCAACCTTTGATTTTTAGTCTATTTTTGTCTTTATCACTAAAGTATGTCTCTTGTAGGCAGCATGTTGATGGGTTTTGTGTTCTTATCCAATCTGCAACTCTCAGTCTCTTGAGTGGTGCATTTAATCCATTAACATTCATTGTACTTATTGACAAGATGATTTGGTTCCTGTCATTTTGGTATATATTCTTCATGGTGTCCCTGGTTTCTTTGTTCCATATTATTTTCTGTGCTGAGCTCATTACGTTTATGAATCCTGTTATCATTTCCTTTGTTGCTGTTGTTTTAGTATTTTCTGAATATTTGTGCTTGTCCTCTTTTTTATTGTAATATGAAGGTTTATAATTTTTCTTTGAGGTTACCCTATGATTTATAGTTTTTTCCCTGAATTTAGAACAGTCTATTCTGTCTTGCCACTCTCTTATCTTCCTCACCATTTAGAAGTTCTGTAATTGCAGTCTTTTCCGACTTTCTGTTTGTAGTTGTCCTTGCTTGCCAATTGATGTCTCTGGTTCCCTGTTTACAATCTTGTAAGTTCATTTTATTTTGGCTTTGTCCATAGCTGTGGTTTCTGGGATATGCCATCTTGTGTATTAATGGTCTGTTGATATTTGCTATTTTTGGTTCTTTTATCAAAGTATGCCCTTTAGCGTTTCTTGTAAGGTTGGTCTTGTTTTAACAAATTCCCTTAGTTTCCGCTTATCTGGAAATATCCTAATTTCATCATCATATTTGAGGGACAATTTTGCTGGGTATATAATTCTTGCTTGAAAATTTTTCTCTTTCAGGGTTTTATATAAATCATCTCATTTTGTTCTCACTAGCATGATCTCTGCTGAGAAATCAGACGTTATTCTTACTGGCTGACCTTTGTATGTAACTTTTTGTTTTTCCTGTGCTGCTCTCAGGATTCTGTCTTTGTCCTTGATTTTGGTGAGTTTGATGATATGTCTTGGTGATTTTCTTTTGGGGTCTATCCTGTTTGGGGTTCGTTGGACTTCTTGAATGGATATGTTCTCCTCTTTCGTCATATCAAGGAAATTCTCCTCCAGCAAATCTTGGACGATTTCCTCAGTGGCTTTGTTTTTCTCTTCCTGTTGTGGAATTCCAATATCAAGTAGATTATTTCTTTTGATTGTATCCCACATGAACCTTAGGCTTTTGTTCATTTTTTTTTTTTTTTTTTTCTGACTGATCCCTTTCCAAAGAAGTATTCAGGCATTTGTCTTCAATCTCATTAATTCTGTCTTCCATTGCATCAATTCTACCCCTTTGCCCTTCCAATGTGTTATCTATTTCTAACAATTTAGTATTAATCTTCTGTATTTCTATCTTATATTCAGAATCATTTCTAATTTTTCATTTATTTTGTCATTTTTGTTCTTGTATTTTCTTCCAAAATTCTTCTAAGTTTTTTTCTGTGTTTTCTTTGGTCTGTCTTTCAATCTTTTGAAGATATCTAAACATAATTCTTTTGAATTCCTTATCAGAGAGTTCCAATGCTGCTTCTTCCTCAAGGATGTGTTCTCAGTCTGTAACCTGTTCTCTTATTTCTACCACTTTATCTTGCTTGTTTGTGTGGTCTGTGATGGTCTGTTGTCTCCTAGGCATCATAGTATTATATTAAGATCTCTGTTAATTGTTTGTGAAGAGCAGCCAATGGTGATTCAGGCTCTTCTTGGTGGTTTTTTATCCTTGGTCTATTGGTGGAGAAGGTGGTGCTGGCTCTTTGTCAGTAAGTGAAGTTGCAGGAGGTGTGGGTGTACTTGTATCTTATGGGGACTGTTGTTGGCTCCCACTCAGTTAGGCAAAAATTACAGTTGAATAACCATCACAAAAACTAAAAGCACATGGACAAAAAATACACACTGAAATCACACAGGAACAGTAACCCAAAAAAAGAAAAAAGTGGAGAAAAGATGAAGAAAACAGGTAAATATGCAATATCTGGAGATAGGTCACTGAGAGAAAAAAAAATGTAGAGAAGATGAATAATGAAGAAAGAAAACAAACTAACAAACAGGAAAAACAAAACAAAACAAAACAACAACAACAAAAAAAAGTAACGGGGTTAACCACGAGAGGGGGAAAAAAAAAGGAGGTGTAAACTAGGACCTTTTTGATCATGTAGTGCAGGTCCTGAGAGTTCCTGAAAAGCAAAACTGTTCTTAAGCCCTTTGAATCTGATAGCGCATTGTCTCTTTAGGTTGTCTCTAGATGCTGATTACCTGTTGATTTGTTTTGTCTTGGTTTTATGGTTTAATATTTTGAAAAGATGAAGCTGTTGTGTTTTGTTTTATTATTGATTCAGGTATGTTGGGTCACTGCTGTTTTCTTTGTGATGGTGGAATCACTGTGTGTAGTGTGGATATGTGTTTCTGTTTTTTGTAAAGAGGGTTTAGAGTTCGAAGCAGGAGGTTTTATGGTAATTAGCTGAATATGGTTTCTTCCACTGAATGAGTGAACTTATTGGTAGAGAAGGTGGGAGCAGAAGAAGGAAAGCTTGGTGTTCCTAGGGTCAGTTTCTAGGGCTTTGAGCAGGCAATTATTGATGACGTATTTATTTGCAAGACCACGGCTCAACCTCAGGAAAGGCTCCTATTGTTAGAGGGTCACAAATTTCCGGCACACTCAAAGACCCCACCTCCGCGGCCCCACAGCACCACCAAAGTGTGGCTCCAAGGCAAAATTTGCAGGACTGCACTCAGCTGTAGTTTCTTTGCTCTCTGTACCCCATCTGCCTGCAGTGCTGAAGCAATCCCACCAGACCAGTAATGGTCAGCTCTGGAGTTTGTCTGTGATACCGCCGACTTGTGGTGTGAAAGATGTGTTCAATTTTAGCTGTGGTGGAGTCAGGGAGTACCTGCTAGTGACCTGTGGTCCCAATAACCGTGGCAAAGAAAAGCACCGTGTCTCCCAGTCTGACCCAAACCCACTCTGCTCTGCTGGAAGGGGAGGGAGCTAGCATTTCTGGTGCAACAGTGAGATCTCCACCTGAATCTCAGCAGTGGTGCCCATGTCCGTCTGCACCCAGACCACCCAAATTACTGACAAAATCAGCTGCTGGAGGCAGGTCTCTACCTTTGCCTACTGGAATATTGTAGTAGTCACTAGTAAGCTGTTATAAGGTGACTTCATTCTTGGCTCAGGGATCTCAGGTGACTGCCCTCACCCAGCAGACAGTGACTGCCTCAGAAAGGTTTCCAATGGTTTCTCTCGGGTGCTTGTCCATCCTCCAGCAGTAGTTCTTTCCTAAATAATTGCCCTGTGTCTTTCCTCTAATTCTGCTCTTCTGTGTTTGGTGCACTCTGATTCAGTGAGCTGTTCAGAGCACCAAAGTTCCTAATTCAAACTGTTGTACCTAGTTTTCAAAGTCCTTAGATGCCGGGGGTGGGGGGAGCATGCTGCTCACTGGCGAGACACCATTTTGATTTTGTCCCTAGTTTGTTTATCCAACTTTAGTTTATTCTAATCCCCAGCATAAATTTAAGCATTTAAGCTGTACCTTTTATTTATTTTCCTATTGGTCTCAAGTGTAGGTTTTTTTTTAAAGTATATTTGTAGATTTTTTCCCTTCATCAGATTATATGTTCCTTTACTTCCCTATATTCTATACGGTTAGTAATAAATTGTTGTGTGCCATTGAGTCGATTCCAACTCATAAAAACCCTGTAGACAGAGTAGAACTTCCCCATAGGGTTTACTGGGGTATAATCTTTATAGAAGCAGATTGCCCCTGCAGAGTGGCTGGTGGGTGTGAACCATTGATGTTTCAATTAGCAGCTGAATACTTTAACCATTGCACCACTAGTGCTCCTAATATTTATAAATACATGCTTTAAAATGCTCATTGATAGTGATAATATTTTGAGTGTAAAGATGGCTCAAAGCAAAAAACGGTCTCCTCTCCAATAATCACCCAGATGAAGAGTATAGTAGGGAAAACATAAACCCATTAAAAACACTCATTGAAGAGAATGTGATGATGAATGGTGTGAAAATAATTGTGAAGACCTGAGAGGCAGCAGGAAGCATTCTTACTGACCCCTCCACCCCAAACATCATCTTGCCCTGGGTGACGTGGTTATAAAAAAGGATATGAAAGAAGAACTAGAAAGAGAGGGTGGGTATTATTTAAGAGGTTCTTAGTCTGCTAGATGAATAACAACAAGTTTCTGATTAAAAAAAAAATACTTCAAAATATGACATTTTATTTTGAAAAGAAAATATTTCTTGAAAGGAACAAGGATACTGTATCAACTAAATGCCTATATTTAATATGAGTCTTTTCTCCTTGCCAAGCATTCATTAGAAATCATGCTACATAGGATATCTGAAAATTAGAAATAGATCTAAGTTGTTCTGGCTTATTTAATTTATTCAACAACATAGTGTCTTTACCTAAAAAATAAAATTCTGAAATTATGTAGAAAAAGCATAAGCTTGACAATATGTAACCTAGAGAAATGGTGGAAAGATTATTCTAACCAGAAATCATTTACAAGATGCTGCATCAAAAGCAACACAAACCCTCCAAGCAAAGTGATAATGAGGTTGTTCTGTAATTGAGTTAGCCAACATGCTTTAGAGTATTGAGATAGAATGAAAATTAGGAACTAAATATCAAATTCTGAATCAGGAGAGTAAGGAGGAGGATGGAGAGGCAGTAGGTAGTTCAATATCCTTTATCTCATGTCTGGAGAGGTCTTTTTTTTTTTTAAACTAGAGGAAAATCTGATCATTGCTTTTTTATTACTGTTGGGCCTCATTCCAGGAGTTGGAAATTAGACTTTAGAACAATGCAACTTTCCATCTGTAATTATTCTGGATGCATTTCTGTATATTTCTGGTTTAAATTTCCACAGTGAAATTGTTGCCAGTGTTGACAATTAATATTTAGAAGGTATTATACTTTAAATTTTGACTAACATGAATTGTAAAATATACTTTGTTAAAGAAAGTAAGAAATTCAGCAAATTTTAGATATCTTTATCATCTAAAAGTTTTTTTTTTTTTTTTTTTAATGTTTATTAAAATGAAAAAGCTCAGATCTTGGAGAACTTCATAAAATGCATTACATAAGAATCAGTGCTAACGGAGAAGATAAAATGGTGTCCTGGTGACACAGTCTGCCTAATACCTCTACAATGGAGACCCAAAAAATCTAAGGGAAACAGAAACAGATGTTAATCCTTGAACTCTGAGGATCATATGAGGGTATTTTTGTTCTCAAGTGCTGCTCTAATAGGAATGCCACAAATCTGTGGCTTGAACAAACAGGGGTTTATTCTCTTATAGTTTAGGAGGCTAGAATTGCTAGTTCAAAGTGTCAGCTCCAGGGGCTGGGTGAAATCCCCTTGATCTTGAGCTTTAGCTCTGCCTCTTGCTACTGGCTCACTGGAGCTGAAGGCATCTATTCACTCAGGCAGCTCCAGGCTGCTGAGGCTAACAAGCCCAAAGTCAATGAGTAAAATGGCACAGTCCCAAAATTATCAAACCACATGGTAGGACAATAATTCAAGTCCGTTAACAGTCCCAAGATTGGTACACGGCAGGCCACTGAAATGAGGACTGGCACAAATGCAGGATCCAGATGTGCCAAAAGTTCCAGACCATTTCCAAAGCTTCTCCTTCTGGAAGCAGACCATATCCCTAAAAAAGCTACTCATGTGCTCCAGTAAATTCCACCATGGAGTTGATTACCAGTCTCACCTTGGGGAATAACTACATTCAGCTGGCCAGTCACTCAAAACCAGGCCAAGCAAAGTTGACACCCAATATGTGAGTGCCATCACCCACTCCTGCACCTATGGTTCAATGACAGACACCTTCTCACCCACCCCACAGCTATTCATATGACAAGTGAACAGAGACCAACATTCCCACCAGTTACTCCACCCACCTAAAAAAAGAAGGGGAGCACCACAGTGTTGCTAAACTGGTGACCCAAGAAACACATATGACCTGCCCACCTGGATACATAACAACAAAGTAAAACAAAAATCAGAGTGAAACAAACCAACACATAATCAACAAATAAATGGAATTCCAAAATGTCTTGGAGTCAGCGGACAACTTAAAGGAAGAGGACAAGATGGTGCATACAAGTGAACAAAATAAAGAACTAGGAAATCTCCTTGAAGAAGAACCAGTAATAGAACTACCAGATAAGGAATTGAAAAGAGGATATAGATATAGATATAGATATAGATATAGATATAGATATATCCTTCCAAGAGCTTGAGGATACATAGAACAAAATAAAGAAGTATACAGACAATACCCTAGAATAATTCAGGAAAACAATACAAGAGCAAAATGAGAAAATAAATACATAGTTGGGAACTACAAAACAAAAACAACAACAACAAAAAAAAATCCAGAAGATTAACAATTAAATTACAGAGATATATAACACATTGGAAAATATTTAACACAAAGGTAGAATTGAATCAATTAAATAACAGATTAGTGAATTAGAAATAAAATCATTGACATTTAAAAATCAAGTAATTGACACCAATTTGTATGAGAAAAATCAGAAAGAAAAGAATGTAGAAAAATGAAATGAAAGCATAAGAATTACATAAGACACTGTCAGGAGGAAAAATTTACTTGTGATCAGAACTGGAGAAGGCCAAAAAAAAAAAAAAGAGAGAAGAGAAAGAAGAAACAACAACAAACACAGAGAATTGTTAAAGACTTGCTAGCAGAAAACTTCCCTAATATGAAAGACAAAAAGATATCCATTCAAGAAGCTCAGCAAACTCCATTCAGATAGTCCCCCCAAAAAAGACATATCATAATCATATTTTCCAGATTCTAAGATAAAGAAAAAATCTTGAGAAGAACTCAGGAAAAGACAACCTGATTTCTTGGCAGATTCTAAGATAAAGAAAAAATCTTGAGAAGAACTCAGGAAAAGACAACCTGATTTCTTGGCAGATTCTAAGATAAAGAAAAAATCTTGAGAACAACTCAGGAAAAGACAACTCTGATTTCTTGGCAGAAGGAATTCCATGAAAGAAAGAAAAATTGCCAACCAAAAATTATATACTCAGCAAACTGCCTCTCAAATTTGATGAGAAAATTAGGACATTTCCAGGTAAACAAAAATTAAGAGAATTTGTAAAAAATCTAGACCAACCTTATAAGAAATTCTGAAGGGTGTCCTCTAGACAGAGAACTAACAACAGCAGCATGAGATTAATACACATGACATTACCAAGAAACCATCACAGAAATAGAATTCTCAAAATTAAAATAAGCTTACAAGATTGAAAATAAAGCAGCAGAGGTGTCAATCTGTAAATGATGAAAACTACAAACCAAAAAGAGGGAAAAAATGCATTATAGAACTTCCAAATGGAGAGAAAGTCAAAATGATATCAAGAAAGAATAGACTGTTTCCAACTTAGATAAAAATTAATTTACAGAGTAACCAAACACAAACCAAACTCACTGTCATCGAGTCGGATCTGACGCATAGCTACCCCTCCTTGGGTTTCTGGTGGTATCACTACAGAAGTAGATTTTCCAATCTTCCTTCCAAAGAGTGGCTGGTGGGTTTAAACTGCTAGCCTTCTGGTTAGCAGTCAAATGCCTTAGGCATTATGCCACCAGAGGTCCCTTACAGAGTAACAACAAAGATCAATAAGCCTTCTAACCAAAATAAGAAAGAGGAAAATCACAAGGATTTAAGAAACACAGAATCAACAACAACAAAGAAATTGAAAAGAAAATCTGGTACCAAAATGAACTCAGCACAGAAAAATATTCAGGACAAAGAAAACATCAACACCACAATAAACAACATAACAGAATGACAACAATAAATTCATACCTATTGCCCACTACAGTAAATGCAAATGATTAAATGAGTCCAGATAAAGGGAGTGTCATAATGCGTAAGAAAACAAGACCTGTCAATATGTTGTCTACTAGAGACTCATTTTAGAAATAAAGTTAAAATAAAAGAAGATGTTAACAACACAATTAACTGACTTGACCTCAGAGACATAGAGAACACTCCACCCAATAAAAATATAGTACATTTTCTTTTCCACTAAACATGGGCCATTCTCCAAAACAGACCATATATTAGGCCACAATGCAAGCCTCTGTAAATTTAAAATCATTGAAATACTGCAAAGCATCTTCTCAGTTCACAATGCTTTAAAAGTACAAATCAACAATAGAAAGATAAAGAAAAAAAAAAATCAAACAAGTGGAAAGTGAATAAAAACTACTGGGTCATAGAAGAAATACAATGTGGAAAAAAAAAAAAAAAAAAAAAAAAGTCCTTAGAAGCAAACAAGGAGCTCTGGTGGCATAGTGACTAAGGCATTTGACTGCTAACCAGAAGGCTGATGGTTCAAACCCACCACCCACTCCTTGGAAGGAAGATTGAACAATCTACCTCCATAGTGATACCACCTCAGAAACCCAAGGAAGGGTCACTATGAGTCAGATCCAACTCAACAACAGTGAGTTTGGTTTTTGGTTTGGTTTGGAAGCAAACCAGAATGAAAACACAACATACCAAAACCTTTGGGACACAGCAAAAAGTAGTGCATAGAGGTCAATTTATAGCACTAAATGCACACATCAAAAAAGAAGAAAGAACCAAAATCAACACCTTAACCCAACAACTCCAACAAGAAAAAGCAGCAAATAAGCCTACAGTCACTAGAAGAAAGGAAATAATAAATCTAAGAGCAAAAATAAATGAAAGAGAAAACAGAAAAAACAATGGAAAGAATCAACAAGACTGGAAGTTGTTACTTTGAAAAGATCAACAAAATTGACAAGCTACAGGCAAATTTAATTAAGGAAAAGAAAGAGACGATGCAGCTAGCAAGAATAAGAAATGAAATGAGTGATGTTATGTCTGAACCAATTGAAATGAAAAAGTATAATAACAGAATACTATGAGAAACTGTACTTCAATAAGTTTGAAAAACCAGAAGAAATAAACAAATATCTACAAACAGACAACATACTTGTTCTGATTACCTACTGCTGCTCTGACAGAAATATACCACAAATGGGATGGCCTTAACAAACAGGAGTTTGTTCTTACAATTTAGAGGCTTTAAGTCCAAGTTCAAAGTGCCAGCCAGGCTCTAGGGGCTGGGTGAAAGCCCCTCAACCTTGGGGTCCAGCTCTGCCTCCTACTTCCGGCCCACTGGAGCTAGAGGCATTTCTTCACTCAGACAGCTGCTAGCTGCTGAGGCTGAGAAGCCCTGAGATTGACAAGTCAAAAGGCACAGTCCCGATATTACCATACGACATGGCAGGCCATTAACTTAAGTCCATCGTAAGTCCCAAGGTTGGCAGAGCAATGACATAGCTACATGCAGAGTCCAAGCATGCCATAGGCTAGAGACCATTCCTAAGGCTTCTGCTTAAATACAGGAAGCAGACCACATTCCATAAGGCAGCTACTCAGCTGCTCCCAGTAGATTCCACCATGGAGTTAATTACCAATCTCATCATGGGGAATACTACCATCAGCTGCCCAGCCACTCAACCAGGCCCAGCAAAGTTGACACACAAGCATAACTACCACAATACTGAAAATAACACAGACTGAGGTAGAAAATCTGAACAGATCCATAGGAAAAGAAGAAATTGAATAAGTCATAATGAAACTCCCAGTCCTTACCTAGACAGCTTCATTGGTGAATTCTACCAAACATTCAGAGAAGAGCTAATTCTAGTCAAACTATTCCATACTGAAAAGAATTGAATATTCCCAAATACATTTTATGAGCAGCATACCCCTGATACTAAAGCCAGGCAAAGACACTACTAAAAAAGAAAATTATAGACCATTATCAGTCATGAATATAGATGCAAAAATCCTCAATAAAATCCTAGCCTGTCAAATTCAACACTACAACAATCATCCATCATAGCCAAGTGGGATTTATATCAAATATACAAGGATAGTTGAACATTAGAAAAACAGTCAAAGTAATCCAGTACATAACTAAAATAAAGAGCCACATGATCATATGATGTCAGTGGATACGGAAAAGGCATTTGATAAAATCCAACACCCATTCCTAATACAAGCTCAACAAAATCGGAATAGAAGGGAAATTTCTCAACATTATTAAGGACATATATCCAAATCCAACAACGAACATTATTGTCATTGGAGAGAGACTGAAAACATTCCCATTCCCCCTTGCTGACTGGAACAAGACAAAGATGCCCACCACTCCTATTCAACATTTTATTGGAAGCACTAGCAAGTGTGATAATGCAAGAAGGGGAAATAAAAGGCATCCAAGTTGGTAAGATAGAGGTAAAATTATCCCTCTTTCCAATAACATGATCCTATACATAGAAAATCCCAGAGACTCAGCAAGAAAATTACTGGAACTAATGGAAAGATTTAGCAAAGTGCAGGGTAGAAACTAAAAATACAGAAATCTGTGGATTCCTCTATATCCACAATGATAACTGTAAAAAGGAAATAAGGAAAACAATACCATTTATAACAGCTACCAAAAAGGTAAAATATTTAGGAATAAACTTAACCAGGGATGCAAAATACTTACATAAAAAAGACTATGAAACACTACTACTATAAAAAAGCAAAAGAGACCCACAAAAATGGAAGAATATACCACACTCATGAATAGGAAGCATTAACATTGTAAAAATGTTAATGTTACTCAGGGTGATCCATAGATAGAATGTGGTCCTGACCCAGACTCCATCAAAATTCTTTAAGGAGATGGAAAAACGAATAACTAATTTTACTTGGAAAAGAAACAGACCTCGAATGAACAAAGCACTACTGAAAAAGAAAGTAGGAGGTCTCACACTTCCTGATCTCAAACTTTTCTGTACATCCACTGTAGACATAACAGCATGATACTGGTACAACAACAAACACACACAGACCAGTGGAAAAGAATTGAGAACCCAGAAGGTTGATATCCATTAAATAAGGAAATGGCAGTCTCTTCAACAAATGGTGCTGGCAAAACTGGATATCAATTTGAAGAAAAATGAAACAAGATCCATACCCTACACCACATACAAAAAGTAAATCAAAATAGATCAAAGCCCTAAACGTAAAACCTAAAACTATGAAGACCATCAAAGAAACAGTAGAGGCAAACTTAGGAGCCCTAATTTATGGCATAAATAGACCTTTATTGTTGTTACTATGTGTCATCGAGTCGGACCCAATTCTGTGTACAACCTCTATGGAAAATGGTATGGTGCTTCCTTAAAATGTTGGAGATAGAAATACCATTTGATCCAGCAATGCCACTACTAGGCATATTTACTAAATACACGAGAGCTGAGACATAACTAGGAGCTCTGGTGGTGTAGTGCCTGAGGCATTTGACTGCTAAGCAGAAGACTTACAGTTCAAACCCACCAGCCACTCCTTGGAAGGAAGTTTGGGCAAGATTCTGTAGTGATACCCCATCGGAAACCCAAGGAGGGGTTGCTGTGTGTCGGATCCAAATCAAGGGTAGTATTTTTTTTTTTTAACATGACTAGATATGTGCACACCCATGTTCATTGCAGTACAATTCACAGTAGCAAAGAGATGGAAACAAATCTAAGTGTCCATCAACAGAATGAGTTGCAAACTACGATACATACACACAATGGAATAGTTTGTAATGTTGAAGAATAATGACAAATCTGTGAAACAACTCATAACCTGGTTGGAACTGGAGGATATTAGGCTGAATAAAATAAGTTAATAATAAAAAGACAAATAGTGTATGAATTCATTATTATAAAAACTGAAGGAGAGGTTTACATATTGAAAGAAATCTTCTTTGATAGTTACCAGGGATGGGAGAGGAGGGGAGTGAAAATCATTACATAAGTAAGAGGCACGCATGTCTTAATTTGGGTGAAGGGAAAGGCAATATACACAAGGGGGATGACAAGCACAACATCACTGAGGAAAAGGAAGACAAGGAGAGATGCACAAGAGTTCTAGACAACAAAGATAAGTACTATTATATACACAATCCTGCATTATCAGTAATAGTGAACATTAATCTACGAAGGTAAGATGAAGAGGTATAGGTAGGTGAATGGGACTATACCACAGCCATATATAAATTGGCAGATGATATGTCTACATATGTATTTGATATTTCTATGTATGTATTTGTAATATGCTTTAAAAATATGAATGTATTTTTTGAGCATACAAATTGCAAAGTTAGCCATAACCTTGAGGAAAGAAATGTCTGGATCTGGGAGCACAGGACCATAGTTGCAGGGGATATCAAGGTCAATTGACATAATATAATTCACAAAGATAATGTTCTACATCCTGCTTTGGTGATTAGCAATTAGGATTTAAAAGCTTGGAAGCAGCCATCTAAGATACAATTCTTGGTCTCTCCCAGTTCCATGCAAAGAATAGTGAAAAAAATCAAAGAACGTGGGTAGAGTTAGTACAGGGGACTTGTGGACTATGTCAGCCTCAGCCTCCATGACAAGACCAAGAAATAGATGATGCCTGGCTACTATAACTCACCACTCTGAAAGGAATCACAAAAAAGTCATAGACAAAGTGGGAGGCAAATATGGAACAAAATTCAAAATCACAAAAATAGACCAGGCTTACTGGTCCATTTATATTGGTGGAACCTTCAAGACTATGGCCTTTAATTAGTCATGAGGTGAACCCCATGGTTCAACTTTCAGTCTAACAATAGACAGGCCTATAAATTAAACAATTACCTGAGGGAGGCTTGCATTCCTTAGGACAATCCTCCATGTGATATCAAAAAGGCTGTATTTTCCCAGGGATAAATCTCAGAAGACAGGGATGGGTAAAAAGGAAAGATAAATAGAAATAGATGGACAGAAGTAGGAGGTGGACAGAGTGCTATTACATTGTGGGGACTGCATTCAGTGTCATGAAACTATAAAACATGTATGAACTGTTGAATGGAAAACCAATTTGCTATTTAAATTTTCACTCAAATCACAATAAAATGTTAGAAAAAGAAAAAAGAATGCTTGTAGTTTGGGAATATTTCATAATCTATATATTTAACTATTTCTACATGCTAACTATGTTGTTGTTGTTGTTATGTGCCGTCGAGTCGCCCCAACTCATAGCAACCCTTCCTTGGGTTTCCGAGGCAGTATCACTACGGAAGTAGGATTGCCCAACCTTCCTTCCGAGGAGTGGCTGGTGGGTTTGAACCGCCAGCCTTCTGGTTAGCAGTCAAGTGCCTTAGGCACTATGCTACCAGAGCTCCTGCCACATGCTAACTATATTATATAATAAATAATTTTAGGTTGCAAAAAGCATCAAGTATGATATTATGAGAACTTACTTAAAAAAACATTTGAATCTACAATGAAACCTCTAAGGTCTGCAACTCACCAATACTGCCTTGTTTTTCCAGGTTTCATGTTTTCTGCCTTTTGACAGGGTGTAGTTTTACCACTTTGTTCTCACTTATTTTGGTGGATATTATTTGACTTTTCCTTCTCTAACAGGTTTTCACATTACACATGTTCCAGCTTTAACAATTTTTAGTGTATTATAATGATATCTAAGGCACTTGACTGCTAACCAGAAGGCTGGAAGTTCATACCCACCAGGCACTCCTCAGAAGGAAGGTTGGGCAATCCACTTCCGTAGTGATACTGCCTCGGAAACCCAAGGAGGGGTTGCTATGAGTTGGGTCCGACTTGACGGCACATAACAACAACAACAACAAATAATGATATTTGAAAATAAATGTTAGAAAGCTTTTCTAATGCGTGGTATTTCTAAGTTGTAATATGTCATTAGCAAAAAATAAAATAAAATAAAAAAAGTACTTTTCTCATTCATTCAATCTAAGCAGCATTACTTTTGACTCTTTCACTTTTCCAACCTGATGGTAGGCTTTTATAGTCTTATTTCTGACATCTTTCTACATTTATCAGTAAAACATTTCATGAAATTCCATTTCTTCAATTTAATACAGCCATTTAACTATAGCATAGCCCCCATGTTACCTTTTCTCTTCATAACCAACTATAGCTTATTTAAATCTAGTATAAATCACATATTTTGATTTATTTTGATTCCCTTGTCTTGACGTCATTGGCCTTTTTCAAAGATAGGTAACATCCCAGTTGCTTCCTTTTCCTGACATGAAGAGAAGTGATTTATTTATTTATGTTTTGGTATATAATTTTATTATTACACATACATAATATATATGTAATCTTTATATTTTATTCATAAAATGAAAGTTTAAATTGGTATTTAAAAATGCCAAAGAAAAGCTGAAAAGGTTTTTCTTTTTTTATTGTGATTTGGGTGGAAATTTGCAGAGCAAATTCACTTTCCATACAACAGTTCACATACACTTTGTCTCATGACATTGACTGCAATTTACCTCAATGCAACAGCTCCCCTCCCACTTCCTCCCAATAGTTACCTCTTCCACCCTCCATGCACTCCTGCCCCCTGTGCGTACACAGCCCTTCTTTCTCCCATGATTATTTTCTTCAAGGAGTCTATCTACCTCAGGTAAATATTCAATTCATGTGCCTGTCTTTTGTTTGGCTGGAAGCCACAGGTGTGGGTTCAGTTCCAGACCTGAATGGTAGCTAGGGGCCATAGTCTCAGTGGTTCCATCAAGTTCTATCAGACCAGCAAAGCTGGTCCCCCTCTTTTTTGTCCAAATGATTTTGAGTTTTGTTCCACATTGTTCTCCCTCTCTATCCAGGATCACCTACATAGATCTCCCACGAGTGGTTGACAGTGGTAGCTGGGCACCATCTAGTTCTTCTGGTCTCATAGTCATATAGGCAGTGGACTGCATGGTGTACCCATCTCCAGGACTAACTGTTTCCATGAATCTTTGGTTCTCTTCATTCTTCTTTGCTCTGGATGAGGAGAGACTCATTGTTGTATCTAGATGGCTGCTTGCAAGCTTTTAAGATCTCATTTGCTACTTGCCAAAGTAGGGGGTGGAACAATGTTTTGTGTAGTATGTTATGCCAATTGAGCTTGATGTCCCCTGTGATGATTTTTAAAAGCATAATTTGTATTTTCATAGCAAAAAAAAAAAAAATGTTGACATCACTATTTTATACAGTTCCACGTTTAGATTAGAAATACTTTATTGTTCTCTGAGCAGTTCCATGTAGAACACATTTGAAAGGCAAATCTAGGGAGGGAATGAGGTTTAAGCCTTAATAATCTACTAATGCTAATTGAGGGCTTGGGTTGAAAGGATAACTAACATCTACAAATTATTGTAAAACCCATTTTAGTAAATAGCTTCAATTTAATCCTGTCACTAAACCTCTTTCAACATTCACAGCCTTGGAAACCCAATGGAGGTCACTATGAATTGGAATCAACTCGATGGCAGTTGGTTTGGTTTTTTGGTTTAGAGTTGCTACTGAGTAGCAAAGGAGCTGTGGTAGCATAGTAGCTAAAGTACTTGACTGCTAACCAGAAGGCTGGCGGTTCAAACCCACCAGCCACTCCTCGGACGGAAGGTTGGGAAAGCCTACTTCTGTAGTGATACTGCCTTGGAAACCCAAGGAGGGGTCACTATGAGTCGGGGCCGACTCGATGGCACATAACAACAACAACAACAACAACACTGAGTAGCAAAATGGACTGGTTTGAATTCCATCTCACATTTCCCTGCTGTCTTTCTGGTAGAGGTGCTAAGAAGCAGGACTATAATCAAGGGACATGGATACAAAAGCAGACAGGAGATAGAATAGAAGAATTAATGGGATTTTTTTTTTTTTTTTAATTCTAAAGAGATTTCTAGGAGCCCTGGTGGCATAGTGCCTAAGGCACTTGACTGTTAACCAAAAGGCTGCCAGTTTAAACACACCAGCCACTCCTAGGAAGAAGGATTGGGCAATCCACTTCCATAGTGATACTGCCTTAGAAACCTAAGGAGGGGTCGCTGTGAGTTGGGTCTGACTTGATGGCATATAACAACAACAACTGGTGGCTTAGTGCTTAAGGCATTTGACTGCTAACTAGAAGGCTTGAGGTTCAAAACCACCAGCCACTCCTCAGAAGGAAGGTTGGGCAATCTACTTCTCTAGTGATACTGCCTCAGAAACTCAAGGAGAGGTCCCTATGAGTCAAAATCGATTTTATGGCAGTGAGAAACAGATCCAATCCAAGCCCACTCCTCCCAGGCTCTTCCTCTTATTACAAAAAATCCTTGGATATAACACAATAAATAAACATAGAAATATTCTGAAAGGTGGAAAGAGACAGAAGAGTGGTTAAAGACTCAGGACTTGAGGAATAATGGGTAGCAAGTTCCCTGGATTTTCTTTTTTCGTCCCATATATCCAACCAAACAAAAACCAAACCCACTGCCATCAAGTTGATTCTGACCCACAGCGACACTTTAGGATGGAGTAGAACTGCTCCATATGGATTTCAAGACTGTAATCTTTATGGAAGCAGACTGCCTTACCTTTTTCTCACAGAGCAGCTGGTGGGTTTGCACAACTGACCTTTTGGTGCTTTAACCACTGTGCCACCATATCTCCCTCTCTATATATCCAATGGTGTCCTGGAAAATTCTCCAAATTGGCACTGCCCGCTCCTGGCCCAAAGGGCCAGGAAATGAGTCGGGTAATAAAAAAGAGCAATTTATAAAATATCCACCCTACTCTAGTCAAACAACAATAGGAAAACTGCACCCCTTTTTCAAGGTTTTAGCCGGCCCAGCCTTCCTCCCACCATGCAGCAGTAACAGGCAGAGCTGCTACCAAGGTACACTGAACAAGGAACTGAACAGCACATCAACCAACAGATCTGATTGACATTTATACAACACTTGTTCAAACCCACCAGCTGCTCCACCAGACGAAGATGAGGCAATCTACTGTCATAATGATTTATAGCCTTGGAAACCCAACGGGGATGAGTTGGGATCGACTTGATGGCAGTCGATCCATGACACATTCCCCAAGATTAACCATATGCGGTGTCATAAAAAAACCTCACCAAATTTAAAATAATTTAAATAATACAGTGTAGTTTTTTGATCATAAAGGAATCAAACTAGAAATCTGTGACATAAAGGCAACAGAAAAATCTCCTAACACTTGGTAATGCAACAACACATTTCTAAGTAATCCCTAGATCAAAGAAATATCAAAATAGATACAATTACATTACGAAATGAAAGTACACCTATTAAGAATAATCAACATTTACCAAAATTTGAGCATAAGGTTTATTTCAAGTAATTATTTATATGCATATAGGGAGACTATTTTGATCCCAGAAAAACAAATTACTTGAATAAGGAAGTACAATGGGGATTATAAAGAGAATGGAGAAATTATAGGTCAACCATTGGATAACCTTAACCTGATTGATTGAACTCTGCCTTTCCCTGCTTTACTGAGATCATCTGATCTCAGGTTACCTCTGCTACTCCTCAGAAGGAAGGTTGGGCAATCTACTTCTGTAGTGATACCACCTAAGAAACCCAAGGAGGGGTTGCTATGAGTTGGATCCAACTCAACGTTAGCAAAAAAAAATCTGCTAATAGTTTGGCCTTCCACCCACCTGCAGCCTGGAGACTTATTGAAATTTAATTTTAGAGGTAATGGTTTCACGACTATATTTTTCCAGCAGGATAGGACAAGTTTATATCTCTAAAGAGCAGTTTCTGGCAGGCTTTTGCAATTTGGGTAAGGCTTTTTATGATTATATATGCTTGTATGGATAAGAAAAACCTTAAAATCAAAGTAGTATGTCTGTTATTAATTTTTCTCTTCAATGCAGCATATGAATGCTGAGAGAAACACTTATAGCAATTACATATTATATTTGCTTATTGTTATGGGAATTTCCCAAGAAGGCTAAAACCTCCTCCTATATAAGTTGCAAGAGTCTGAAAAACTTCCAGGTGGTTTAGTCAGAGACATGAGCATTTATTTAGAGGAGAACAAAAGATAGCATAGAATAGAATACAAAGACAGAGAGAGTGGGCTTACAAAGTCTTGCTAGCAAGTCAGCATCCAGAAGGCAGCATGCCAGAGTGGATTCAAGATGACTGCTAATCCCCTTCCACTTTACAGGGATACTTATATCCAAGTTTGAGGAGTTGGGGATTGGGGCTATGTGACTGCTCTCAGACTGGATGGTGCCAGGTCCAGGTTGGTAGGGGCCCTGGACAACATCCTGTGACCACCAAGCATTCGATGTTCTGATAATACACCACTGTCAGCAAGTTTAATGGCCTGTAACTATTCAAGGAATGGGATAATACATTATAGGAAAAGTGGGTGGAGTAGTAGGGGAATGACTGCGTTTTTATAGGCTTAGCCAAACAAGATGGAGTCTGGGAGCCATTTTGAGAGGTTAAAGTTTCTTACCATACACTTATATAAACAAAAAGAAAGGCTTGAAATCGAAGTCAAAATCTAAGTAATAGGGGAAAAAGAGATCCCAGATTCAGACAAGTTCAATAGAGATACTTTCATTAAGCCATAGACAGAACAAAGACAGTCATCCAGGATGAGGGAAGCCATCAGAATGTAAATAGTATAGAAAGCTGAATGGAGTCCACTGAGTCATGGACAAGGGGGTAATTACATATGATTGAAATCAAAGGGAATCATTGTAATATTATGATTGGTGGCAGATTAATTCATCATTTTGGCAGTTGAGACTACAGAAGCAGGAAAGGGACCGGGTTGGGATACCTACATAATTGAAGATTGAAAAGGGTTACAGGGCTGGTTCTGGGGCTTGACTACCTGGATAGGTGGTGGTCTGGATGACTTATGACCATGCAACTTGAGTCTTAGCCACAAGGTGGCTACAAAAAAATACAAGGACCCAACCTTAATTTAAATTAGTTAAGGACACACCCAGGCAAATTCCCTAGTTCTTTTTGTGAGCATAATCTACTTTCAACCACACTCTTCCTGAAGGCAATCTGCCCTTCCTCAAGTTTGCCCTAGAACTTGTCTATGCATAGCCATAATAATGGTTTAAGGGTCAGAAAGAACTCTAATGGCATCTGATACTTAATTTAAGCCTCAAGATGGAGTTAGGGCTCCTATTATACACTGAGCTTCCTGTAAATCAGGGGCTTTAGAATTTAAGCTCTAATACATTACTTCAAAAACTAGAAAATGAAGATGAAAATATAATAAAACCAAGCAGAAATAAGGACATGATAAAGATAAGAGCAGAAAAAAATGACGTCTAAAACAAGAAAACCATAGAGAAAACTGATCAAGTAAAAAATTGGTTGCAAAATGTATTTTAATTAATAAGCCTGTAACAAGACTGACAAAAATAGAAGACACAAATAACTAGTACCAGGAATGAATTAGGAATAGCACTGAATACTGTGCAGTTGCTAGAAGAATACTACACAACTTTACACACATAAATCCAACAATTTAGAAAAAAATGAACCAATTTCTCAAAAACTAGAAACTAGTAATCAATCAACCCAAAATGAAATAGGTAATGTGTATATTCCATTAACCATTAAAGAAATTAAATTTTTGTTTTAAAAGTTTCTGTGAAAGTAATTTCCAGGTCCAGCTAACTTCACTAGAGAATTAATAATACATTAACAAAATAATTAACATCAGTTATACACAGTGATTTCTAGAAAATAAAAGATAAGGACAAAATAATTAACATCAGTTATACACAGTGATTTCTAGAAAATAAAAGATAAGGGAATAGTTTTCAACTCATTTTATGAAACTAGCATTACTTTGGTGACAAAACCACATAAGAAAATAAAAAAAAGGAAACTAAAGACCAATATCTCTCAAGAACACAAAAAAATCTGAAAAAAAGCTTGCAAGTAAATTCCAGCAATGTGTAAAAGGAATTATTTACCATCACCGAGTGTGATTTACTAATAAAGACTGTAAGACTGGTTCAATAATTGAAACTCAATCAATGCAATCCATTTTGTCAATAGGCTAAAGAAGAAAAAATCATATTATGTATAGTTGGTACCAAAAAAAAAAAATTGAAAATATGTAACACTCATTCATGACAAACATTCTGAACAAACGAAGTAGAGGATAATATCCTCAACATAGTACAGTCTATAAAAAATCCACAACAAGCATCATACTTAGTGGTGAAAAGCTGAATGCTTTTTCCCCAAGATTGGTAATAAGGTTAGAATATCTGCTCTCACAACTCTTATTCTAGCCATAAAATAAAGCAAGAAAAGTAAATAAAAGGTATACAGATTGGAAGGGAAGAATTAAAACTTTCCCTAGTTCCAGATGACATGATTGTCTATGTAGAAAATCAAAAGGAATTGATAACAAAATCCTAGAAGTAATGTGATTTTGTCAACGTTGAAAGCTACAAGATCAATAAAAAAATCAATCATATAAATATACACTAACAAACATGTGAAAATTGAAATTAAAAACACAATTCCATCCACAATCACTTAAAAAAAAAGAAAAGAAAAACATTTGGTATAAACTTAACAAAATATGTATAGGATCTGTATACTGAAAAATATAAAACACTGATGGAAGAAATCAAAGAAAACCTAATAAGTGAAGTTTTCATGAATTGAAAGACTCAGTATAGTAAGAAATCAATTCTTCTCAAATTGATCCATAGGTGTAATGCAATTTCTATCAAAAGCCCAGCAATCTTTTTGGAGATATAAACAAGTTTATTCTAACATTTGTAAGGATGAGCACAGGATTTAGAATAGCTACCTAACCAAGGCCAAACTCACCACTTTAGAATCGATTCCATCTCATAGTGACCCCTCCTGGGCTTCTGAGGCGGTATGACTAGCGAAATAGATTGCCCAGTCTTCCTTCCAAGGAGTGGCTGGTGGATCTGAACCACCAGCTTTCTGATTAGCAGTCAAATGTCCTTAGGCACTATGCCACCAGAGCTCCTGGAATAACTGAAATGAACTTGAAAAGGAAGAAAACAGAGAGGTGCCACTCTATACAATGTTAAGACTTACTATATCACTACAGTAATCAAGAGAGTGTTGTATTTGTGGAGGGATGGATAATTAGATCAATGGAACAGAATACTGTATTCAGAAATAGACCTACACAAATATGCCTCACTGATTTTTAATACATATTCAAAAGCAATTCAGTGTGAGAAGACAGCCTTTTCAACAGGGGTACCAGAACAAATGGACTTTGACATAAATCTAAACCTTACAGAAAATTAACACAAAATGAATCACAAACTTAAACGCAAAACAAGGCTTTAGAACAAATGGGAAAATTTTGGGGATTTGGGGCTAGGGGAAGAGGTCTTAGATTTGACACCAAAAGCATGCCCCATGAAAAGAAAAAAATGATAAATTAGACCTCATAAAAATAAATTTTTAAAAATATATACATTTGCTCTGAAAAAAACTGAAGAGGGTAAAGACAAGCTACATACTCTGAAAATATTATCAAACCAAGTATCTGACAAAAAACTCAAAGTTTAACAACAATGAAACAATCCAATTAGAAAATGGGCAAAAGAAAATTGAATAGATGAGAACATTAAAAATATTCAAAATGATATGTCATTAGGTAATTACATATTATTACCTTAATGGGATAACGTTATATACCTATTTGAATGACTAAAATAATAAAAATAGTGGCAAAACCTATGCTGGCTACAATCCTCATTACTGGTGGGATGTAAAATGATACAATGTTAGTTATTGTTAGCTGCCATCGGGTTGGCTCTGACTCATAGTGACCCTATGTACAACAGTATAAAGCACTGCCCCATCATGTGCCCTCCTCACAATCCTTGCTGTACTTGAGCCCAAAATTGCAGCCACTGTGTTAATCCATCTTATTGAGGCTCTTCCCCTTTTTGCTGACCTCCACTTTGCCAAGCATAATATCCTTAAAATGGTACAGCTTCCTGGAAAATAATTTTGTGGATTTCCCATATGCAAAATGCATTTACCATATGACCCACTCCTGGGCCTTTACTACAAAGGAATGAAAACTTATGCTCTCACAAAAACCTATAAACAAATGTTTATAATATTTCAATGGTAACTGATTAAAGCAATGGTGGTACATGCATGGCATTGAATATTATCCAGTTTGTAGAAACAAACTGTTGATACATGCATAACCTGAATGAGTCTAATTGGAATTATGCTTATTGAGAAAAACTAGTCTTAAAAGGTTACACACTGTTTGATTCCTTAATGAAAGCAATTTTGCAATAATAAAATTATAGACATAGGACAGATTAGGGGTGTCAGTGATTAGAGATGTGGTAGGGATAGTGGGTGTGGTTGTAAAGGTGTACCAAGAAGGAACATTGTTCTGTATCCTGACTGTGGTTCTACAAATTGATACTAGCGATAACAATTGCATACAACTAAACCTCCCCTGCTCCACACACTTGCACAAGTAAGTGCATGTAAAACTGGTGAAATCTGAATAAGCTCTGTGGATTGTATCAATGTTAGTTTCCTGGTTTTTATATTGTGCTATACCAGACCTATTGCCACAGAGTCAGTTCTGGTTCATAATGACTCTATAGAACAGAGCAGAAATACCTCATAGGTTTCAAAGATTGCAGTCTTTACAGAGGACATCGCCAGGTCTTTCCTCCCGTGGAGTGACTGGTGGTTTTGAACTGCTGACTTTTCAGTTAGCCGATGAGTGCTTTAACCGTTGTACAATGGGCCTTCTTACTGTATTATAGTTGCAGTAGATGTGAATGTTGGGGGAAACTGGTTGACAGGTACATGGGATTCCTATACAAACCCATCAGCTACTCCTTGGAAGGAAGATTGGGCAATCTACTTCCTTAGTTATACTGCCTCAAAAACCCAAGGAGGGATCTCTATGAGTTGTATCTGACTTGAAGGCAGTGAGTTTGGTTTTTATGGTTTTATGAATCTATAATTACATATATAATATACATTATACACAGATAAATATACAACTACACACACACACACACATATTGTATTTGTGTGCTGTTAAGTCAATTCTGATTAATAATGGCCCCTTATGACAGAATAAAACTGCCTCCATAGGGTTTTGTGAAGTGTACTCTTTAAGAGAGTAGATTACCAAGTCTTTTCTCCTACAGAGCTGTTGTTGAGTTTGGTCTACTGACCTTTAGACTAGCAGCCAAGTTCTTAACCATTGTCCCACCAGGGCTTGCTTGCTCGCTCACTCACTCACTCATGTTCTTTCTCTCTCTATATAAGCAAATGAAATTATTTATTTATTTTTAATACTCCCAAATTTTTCTTTATCTATTTTGTTTTTGCAGTGTTTCCTCCCCTCCCTTCCCACCTCTGGTAACGAACAAAGAAAGTTTCCTTCCATATATAAATCTTTCCTTGACTTTTTACATTAATGAGCTAACACAGTATTTGTTCCTGTGATTGAGTTATTTCACTCAGAATAAAATCCTCCAAGTTCATCCACGTTGTGTGGTGTTTTGTAGATTCTACATTATTTAGTGTGCTGTGATGAACATGGGTGTGCATATAACTAATCTTGTCCTGGTTCTCACTTCTTTAGGATATATACCTGATTCAGGTAATGGGATTACTGGATTAAATGATATATCAAATTCTAGCTTTTTAAGGAATCACCATACAAATTAAATTTTTTTTTGAGAATAAAAATTGAAAATATAAATTTCAGCTTTATGAGTTTGATAATGGTTACTCATGTTTGAACAAAATTTTCTGGTATTGATTAGTTATGTTGAAAATAATTATTTCTACTGACATTGAAAACCGTGTTTATGTCAGTGAGGAAGTATAGTTTAAATGAAAAAGAAAATTACCAACAACAACAACAAAAAAGAATAGGAGTTAGGAAAGTAGTTAAATGCCCATGTTGCATATCTGATTTTCTTATTTTTAAAGTACATATCTGAGAATTCTCATGCTTGATCTCAGTATCAAATCCAGTTACTCAGATGGGCCCTGATACATATTAAATTGCTTACATAAGTGGAGATAGATTATGCTATTTGTACCTTGTCAGAAAACCTCACCCTGTGTAAAATTCTTTCTCTTCAGGTTATATTATTGTTTTATTTTGTCTCATCCCACATCCCTACAATGCAGCATAGTTTACAAGAGCATACAGGAAAGGGAGTTAATGTCACAGCACTTTGTTTTGGGTGACTGGCTTCATTTTTCTCCCTCAGTTTCTCCATCTGTAAGCATATTCTTCTCTCCACTTATTTGGGAGAGTTGGGAAGGTAATTTGTGTCCAAGAAATCTGAAATGTGCTTTATCTTCTTAGAGGTGAGTGTTCAATGCATAGCAATGGCTGTTGATATTTCCTTGCATGCTTATTAATCTCTGGTGATCCATCTAACTTTGAGACAGTTGCTTGCTAAGATGATAGAAATGGAAATGGTATAAGATGAATGTTCATAAGGAGGAGTGAATTGACAGATGGAGAGGAAAACATTGTGATGCCAGAAAATGGTCCTTTCTTACTACAGCTGTTGTGTTGTTTTTTGCTCTGTAATGAAACAAACAGAAAAACTAATATGGTGTTCACTTTCCCCACAATTTTATATTTTCTTTGCTCTGGTATAGAATGTTCAAGGATCTAATGAGATCTTTGTGAGAACATGTAGTTTTATCAGGCATCACTCTGAATTCAGAAACATTTATAATAATACATGTGATAGTTGAAGATCTGTCAACTTGGCTGGACTTCACTTGTGAGTGGTGTTTCCCATGATGGATCACATGACTACATCCTAAGCGGCCGGTCAGTCTAGGGGGAGTTTCCCCAGGGGTGTGGCCTAC
>NW_006921733.1:3681351-3694539 GCF_000298275.1 Orycteropus afer afer
ATATATATATATATATACTTTGCTGGTTTTTGTGTTTCTCTAGAGAACCCAATCCAACACAATACAAGTAATTGTGTATTTACTATTTATAACAGAAATAATTGTTATACAATTAAATACTAACAACAATCTACCTTAGAAGGAAACTGAAACTCAAAGAGAATATGTAAATTGCTCAAAGCCATATATCACTTTGAACCAGGATTCAACTGCAGCCTGAAATCTTTCTATTTGAGAACTGAGTGCCTTTTGGGGTTTTATAAATAAATAAATAAATAGATAAACATTGAATAGGGGTTGTGTGAGAGTGTAGATAGGAAAGAATATTATCTACTCCACGGGAACCATTTTCATGAAGTAAATAAAAGTTCAATAGTAATGCAAAGGAATGATGTTGTTGTTGTTGTTGTTATGTGCCATCTAGTCGGCCCAGACTCATAGTGACCCCTCCTTTCGTTTCCAAGATGGTATCCCTACGGAAGTAGATTGCTCAACCTTCCTTCTGAGGAGCGGCTGGTGAGTTTGAACTGCCAGCCTTCTGGTTAGCAGTCAATTGCTTTAGGCATTATGCTACCAGGGCTTCCAAAGGAATGATAGGAAGCTTTATATTATATATATATTAATCGTTCATAAATTAATATGTAACTAAAATTAAATTCCAAATGAAATCCTAACTGTTGTCAAGAACTTGATAAATTGATAAAGTTCATATGGTGAATAAATGGGAGTGAATAACAATAATAATTTGGGAGAAAAAATTAGTTAAGAGAACTTTCTTTACCAGTTCATAAAAAGTTCAAAACAAGAATAGGTAAATCACAGCAGGAATGAGCTTCTAAATTAATGAGAGGAAGAGGAAGAGAAGTGAAACTCCAGTAACAGACATTCATAACTAGGAATTTAGACAGTTACTAAAAATGATGTTTCAAAGCAGGGGCAAAGAGATAATTTACTTAAGATTTTGAGTGAAAACTAGAAAGTTTTGTATCTCATGTTATGAATAAAATATTTTCCTTACAGAGCAAAGACTTTACACATTTTAAAAATGACTTGAGAGAAAATATAGACTATTTGGACTTTAGCTTAATATGTTGTAACACTATTGTAGAAGAGGCTATTTCTTAGCAATACACCAAGACCAGACATAATAATGAAAACAATTAAGATATTTTTTTTCAGTTCAATATTTTTAAACTTTAATGTGGCAGAGGATATTATAACAGAGTTGTAATTAAAACTTGGAGAAGTACAGAAAATATATAGTGGAAATATCCATTGCAGTGAAAAGATCCCTAGTTTCAGAACATGGTGAAGAGTGGTCCTGGGTACAAGACACAACAGGCAAGATAATGCCTATGAGAAATACAAAGGAAATAATAATGATGATTCATTATTCAGCCATCATTAAGGCCACAGGGAAGTGTGCTCCAGAAACAGGATCTGTCAGTGTACATGTGGGCACACTTACTTATTCTGGGTGAAATTTGGTAGGATAAGTTACATTTTGAAACTTTTTTATCCCAGAAATTACTTCATGATTATTTTCCTCTGAAGACATTTATGCAACCATTACAAAAATATTATTTGTATCATTGTTTAGAATAGTAAGAAACTGGTGAGTAACTAAATGCCAATTAGTAGGGAAGGCTAGTTAAATAGTTTGGATACTTTCAGACAAGTGAGTACTGTGAAATCATTCAAAAGATTGAGGTATATAGACAATACAGGATGTTATCTGTAAATATTTTCATCATAGCATACATTATAGGAATATAATTAGAAAAAAAAAAGTTTATAGATTAGAAAGAGCTAGCCAAGATAACCACCAAAATATTATATCATGTGTTTTATTTAACTTTTTTGGATGGGGTCAGAGAGCTGGGATTGCAAGTTACTTTCATTTTATAAATTTTTGTTTTATAGCTAAGATGAATTGCATTTTATAATCATGGAAAAACTTGCAAAATGGAGATAAAAATTCAGGACAGCAGACTGGTGTGGGTCTCCTGTCTCTCTGTTTTTGGTAATTGTATTTGTGTTTAATGGAAAGGCTGTGACATTTATTCTCCTATTTTTTTCTATGGAAAGAATATGTGTAGATCACTGAAGGAAACTGTTCAGTGTGTATACATCACACACAGACAGACACACACATGCAGACACAAACACAGCTTTGACTGAGAATGAGCCCATGTTCTTGCTATGTGACTGTGTGCCTGTCATACCGTCTCTAGCTTCCAAGTACTTCCAAGAATGTGCCTGTGTGTTGGAAAACTGGGAAGACTCCTTGTAATGTAGCATTCAAATCCGGAGACTTTGAGAATGAAAGTAAGTGTAGTTACTACTTATGTTAGACACACACGTGTGTGGTTAAGACTGTCCTGGACAAACTGGGACCTATGGTCACTCCATACATAAATGAGTCCATTTTACAAATACAGATTAGAACATGGTCTGTAAAAGTTTGAAGAGGAAGAATGGAGCCCCAGTTGTGGGGGAAGGTATGGCTCTGTGGACAGAGAGGATGCCCTTGTAGGGGACAATCAGGGGCAGCCCGTAGGGGTGGTGAGAGACCAACCACATTTGTGGCATCTCAGATATCAGCACAGGTTCACTGCTAGAATGTGTGCCCAGTACTCAGACTCTCATTCCCCAATGCAGCAAAGGTGGACAGGCTTTTGTTACTCTAGTAGGGTTGTATCACCCAGTATGTTCTATATACTGTACTGTTCTCAGTTTATCTGAGTGTTTGCTCATCCACATACCTACACTTGAATGCCAATGGGACTTGGCATGCAATAGGGATGGGAGGGTAGTAACCCTGCAGCTCTTGGATATTGTATGATAGGGAAGATATCAGACTGATTGTGGGAAGATCATGTCCTAGGCAAAGTGACTAAAAACTGAGGAGTCCCTGTGTCGTATAAAATGTTTGCACTCAATTACTACCTAAAATGTAGCCCTGGTTTCACAATGCTTAAGCTCTCAGCCACTAACCAAAAGGTCAGGGATTGAAACCTACCAGCTGCTCTGTGGAAGAAAAATACTGGCAATCTGCCTCCAGAAAGATTATAGCAATTCTGTTCTGTCACATAGTGTCACTATGAGTCAAAATCGACCCAGTGGCATGCAACAACTAACTTAAAGGCTGGAGGTTTAACCCACAGGATTGTGCCACAGAAGAAAGGTCTGGTAACTAGCCAAAAAAAAACAAAACAAAACAAAAAAAACCCCAAAATACCAATGAAGCACAATTCTACTCTGCAACACATGGGGTCACCTTGAGTTGGAATTAGCACAACGGCAATGAATTTGGTTTGGTTTAGTATGTTCTCTGACCACAAGGGAATTAAATGAAAATCAGTAAGTATAAATTGCCCTGAAAAAGTCCAAATATTTGGTAATTAAAAGCTGTGGAATCTTGTTGACAGATAGACAGATGAGCAGCCTTTGCAGGAGTAGCAAGATCTTAGGGAGATATAAGTTTGAAGACATCTCTTCATTTACCCCTTTTCTTTTATTTTTTTAGCCCATTCAGTACCCCTTTTATTTTCTGAAGATAAGGAATGTATTTTAATTTAATCCCATACCTTTCTTTCTATTTTATAAATTTATCTTAATATTTACTTAATTAATTCTCATATTTCATTTTTCCAAATTTATGGAGTAAATTATGCAAGTTTTATTTGTTATTTAAAAACACTGGTCAGTGAGAAAAGATACACTTGTCCTTCCACCTGCTGCTTTGGTTCCTCATTACACCCTGACTGTAGGTTACCAAACAGTTATGATTAATTGATATGTAAGTGTGAATGAATTAATGCATTCATTCAGTCAACAAATATTTATTGAACATTTACTGATGCCATATAGATTTTTGATTTCCTGGCAACTATATTTGACCAACAAAGTACAGTGGACCAAAAAAAAAAAAAAAATAGTCAGTTTATAAGGATAAAGCTGTCTTGCTTTTGAAAATGGTTAACCATTTTTTTCTATTGTCACTTCTGACACAAATACACAAAAGACTGTTGTACACTCAGAGTAGTATATATTCTTTTGAGTGTTGCTGTTGTTTGAGAGAAGGAGCATGTCTGGTTTCTATAGATTCATTCTTATTAAGTACGACACATGGCAGTGAGTAAGCACACTTGACCACACACAATCCAAGCAAGGCTAAAAGGGGAATCTGCCTCTCTTCCTCTTAGAGTTGTCTGAAGATAGAGACTATAGTTCATGCTGGTGATCTTGGGCCAACACTGAACTTCTCTAAGCCCAAATTCAATCTTTTGTCTTTGATAATTATCTTTCAAGGTTATTGTGAAAATTAAATTAAGACGCATAGTTAGAAAAGGATATACATAGGCCCTTAAATCCTTCTTTCCTTTCTTTTCTCTTTGCTTCATTTTCAGATGTGAAACAACCACCTCTCTTGGTGTGTTATGTAGTTCTTGTTAAATGAAGGTTTTGTACTTTGTTAAGATATATGCCTTATTTTTCCCTGATAAACACATCTCACCTTATGAATGTGGTACCTCATGGGGTCAGGGAGTGCAGACTGAAAGAGAGAGGATCCTTGGTTTCCTGACAGATGAGACTCAGCCTCTAGAGATGGGTGGCAGTGATAAGAAACAGGGTGAGTGGAGGGAGTCAATGAATGACAAGACATATGCTACAACAAATTCAGTGATTATGATCTATAAACAGAGTGTATGTGTGCTAGTCTCTTTGGTGTTGCTTTACCATGTTGATGCTGTAATGTTTACTGAAGTGTTTGTGAAAAGTTCCAGCCTACTGTAAGGGCCTATGGATAAAGACTTTGTCAGCCACAGCTAGAGAAGGATGTATCTGTATAATTCATCAATATGTCTCTCATTACACACTGACTGTAGGTTACTAAATAGTTATGATTAGTTGATATGTAAACGTGAGTGAATTAATGCACTAATTCACTCAACAAATATTTATTAAACACTTATTGATGCCATATAGATTTAAGAACCTGAAAAATTAATATTCTTTGTCTAGGAATTTCTCTTCTAGTAATCTGATACACCAAAATTTCCAGAAACTGAGACCAAGATTTAGGTCATACTCTAGGTAGCAAGCTAGAAGACTAATGAGTAAGGGGTAAATAAATGATGGAACAAATTGGAGTGATGAAATAATTTATAGCAGGAAAAAATAACATTTTCAAAACTATTTCTTGATGGGAAAGTGTTCACATAATGCTAAATAAAAAAGTGGATATGAGAATATATGAACAGGAAAGTCTTAATTTTAGGATCTCTGAATGCATTTAAAAAAAGGAGCTCAAAATATTAGCCTTTTCACATGGATGAATTATAGGACATACTAGTTTCCTAGGACTGCTGTAACAAATTACCACTAAGTGGGTGGTTTAAAATAGCAGAAATTTATTCTCTCATGGTTCTGGAGCCGACAAGTCCCAAATCAGCAGAGAAAGTTTTAGAAGTGCATTCTTCTTTGCCTCTTTCAGCTTCTGGTAGCTCTAGGAGTTTCTTATGGGGCAACATCACCCCAATCTCTGTCTTAATCATCACATGGCCGTCTTCCCTCTGAATCTTGTCTGTCTCTGTATCTTTTATGAGGATACTAGTTATGATGGATTAGGGCCCACTCTACTCCACTATGACCTCATGTTAACTTAACTAATTACTTCTGCAGAGAAATTATTTCCAAACAAGATCACAATCACTGGTACCAGGAGGTTAGGATTCAACATATATTTTTCAGAGATACAACTCAACCCATATCACAGGAAATTTTCTTCCATGTAATTCTCTGGTACTCTTTTTTTTTTTTTTTTTTTCAAATGTTTTTTAATCTCTCTCTTTTTTCTTCTTTACTAATCAACAGTTCCTTATTAAGTGCATACATATCAACAGGTACATGAGAACCCACTTGAAGAATCTCTTCTTATTGGCCTTCATAGTTTGTGTCTCTTTCATTTTTTTTTTTACAGTTTTTATTTTGAGGAAAATATTTACATTGCAGCCAAGGAAACAAAATTTTACTATGTTTCACATACGTAAATGAAAAATTTTGTTATGCTCTTATGTTCCATATTCAATTATATTTGCACAGTAAATGCTTTTTCTTCCCCCAGACTATCAGTCCAGTCCTACTTTGGTGGTTCTAGATCTTAAAACATACAGCAGAAATATATTATTTCAACTGTCAAATGTTCTACTTAAAATTGAGAAGAAAGCAAGCCTCAGTGGCCACAGTTGCATTCATAGGAATAAAGCATTGAGAACTTCTTTTGTTGTCTGAGAGTGAGACACACATTTGAGGGGAATGTCAGTTCTAGGAAGCCTCGTAAGCAACATGACTGGACAAAGAGAAATTATCTTGGAGGCTAAATTCAAAGAGAGTAGGTAGGCAATCGCCCAGTTGTCTGCCTCATTGGAGAATGCACTGCTTCCTCAACTAACCTGGCAGGCACTGGTGATTGGGTCTATATCTTTATGTGTGTTCCGTTCTACACAGTAAGCATCCATAGGTTCATTCTTCTCTCTTCTAGTCAAGAATATTGACTAGAATGTTGTCATTTAGTTTTCCATTTGTTCAATCAATACTCATCAAGCACTGGCTAACTGCAAATCCTCATAAGAATCTTCATGCTGATGTTGAAATGGAAACATATAAGGTAATAGTTTTGCTTTAAGTCACCAAGCTGCCCTATGCTCTTGATACCTACCTAGCCCTGTGATGCTCATACCTTTAAACCTCAACTGTCTACTCTTTCATGGTGGAATTGACCTTCCTCCTTAATGCACTGTGTGCCCACTTTGGGAACCCTTGACTGTCTGCCTTTCATGGAGGAATCAGCCCTTCTCCCTGATGCCTAAGGCTTCATGTGAAGGGGTGGTCCTGGAGTGATGTTGGTATTATGTTCTCATTGAACTCTGGATGGAAGATACCATAATTATATTAGCTAATAGTTTCAAGAAGAGTAGTCCTCAAGACAGCAATTTCTGTCACATTTTATTATTTCCTTCCTTATAAGCTGTTAGTAAAGGAAATTCCATTTTAGCTCATGTTAAAATAAAGCAAAAGTTATGTCTTATAATTTTACTGAATTTATCATATTATTTCTCATCTGCTTTATACTAATAGGAAAATAATGTAATTCCACCAAAGATACTGGCTTATATAAAAAGCTTCTATTTCTTAAGGCTCTTCAAACAAGTTGGAAGTCTTTGTTTTAATGAATTAAAACTGCAAATAGAAACATAATTCATGGATATGATGTCTATCAATTGATTGGTACATTTATGTGTCTATCTGAAGTTGATCATTCCTTCTAACCAACTATATTTTGATGTTGATTTGCTTTCCTGGGAAATAAGCAGAATCCAAGACAAATATCATTAATACTCATTTTAGCTATATTGTATTTGTTGAGAAGGCAAAGATTGCTTTGTAATTAACAAGAAAGTACTAAAAAACAGAGTTTATTTTTCCCTGTTGACCACTCTCCTGCTTCTCTGTCCTGTGTGTGTTTGTTTTATTGAATTTTGACATGAAGTCTTTGCAATTAGTATTATTCTATGTACTATTCCATGTAGCAATGAGAATGGAGAGTGTGAAGAATATAAATATGTGAAGAAAAATGGCGTTATTTTATGTGCTTGACTCTCCTGTTTCAGTTGAGGGTCAAGGAGGATACGAAAAAAGGCTATGTTGACCCAAAGTCAACTTTGCATACATAGTAGGCTATGTATATGTCCCCATTCATGTCCCAAAAGGAACCAATGATGTTGAACTTACATGTGTCACTTCTGAAGTGAAATCTGAGGAACCAGTAGAGCATCAATAGAATTTTATTGAACTCCAGAATTCAGCAGTGGTATTATTCTGGCAGGAAATATGTACAATAAAAAATATTCTCTTGCTGGTGAGATGAAGTCTTTTGAAAACTTCAATTGAAATTGTAGCTTTAGTAAGCAGTGCTTGTATGTGTGTCTGCTGGTTTGTTAACATTTAATTTTGTGGTTGGTTGGTGATTTTCTTTCTCATTCTTTTATTTAGTAAATCACGCATGTCTCACAAATGATTTAATTTTTAAAACAGATTGTTGTTGTTGTTGTTGTTGTTAGGTGCCATCAGGTCACCTCTGACTTGTAGTGACCCTATGTACAACAGATCATAACTCTGCCTGGTCCTGTGCCAGCTTCACAATCCTTGCTATACCTGAGCCCATTGTTGCAGCCACTGTGTCAATCCATCTCATTGAGGGCCTTCCCCTTTTTCATTGACCCTCCACTTTACCAAGCATGATATCTTTCTCCAGGGATTGGTCCCTTCTGACAATGTGACCAAAGTACATCAAATGAAGTCTGGCCATTCTTGCTTCCAAGGGGCATTCCAGCTGCACTTCTTCCAGGACAGATTCATTAGCTCTTTTGGAAGTCCATGGTACTTTCAGTATTCTTTGCCAACACCTGGAGGTGACATATGATCCAGAACTGATGGTATTGAAGGAAGAAGTTAAAGCTGCACTGAAGGAATTAGTGAGAAATAAGGTACCAGGAATTGACAGAATACCTATTGAGATGTTTCAGCAAACAGATGCCATGCTGGAGGCACTTACTAGTCTATGTCAAGAAATTTGAAAGACAGCTACTTGGGCAACTGACTGGAAGAGATCCATATTTGTACCCATTCCAAAGAAAGGTGATCCCACAGACTGTGGAAATTGTCAAACAATATCATTAATACCACACGCAAATAAAATCTTGTTGAAGATTGAAACAGAGAGAACTGTAAAATCAGATCAATTACAAATATAACCTTTAGATGAAAATAGTGTAATTGATCTGTTAATAGATTATTTTTATACTGATATCATTTATATTGGTGTTGCTGAAAATAAAAAAGAATTTGCAATAATAGCTAAAAGGATCATATTATATGGCTAAGTGTTAAAATAAAATTTTATTCCTAATTACTTGATTACTGTTATTTACCACCTTCTATTATAAGTGCTCTGGTAGTGTAGTGCCTAAGACATTTGACTGCTAACCAGAAGGTTGGAGGTTCAAACCCGCCAGTCACTCTTTGGAAAGAAGGTTGGGCAATCCACTTCCGTACTGATACTGCCTTGGAAACCCAAGGAGTGGTCGCTGTAAGTCAGATCCAACTAAACGGCAGTGAGTTTGGTTTGGTTTGGTATTATAAGTGCTGTTCATGTATTAATTAATTTGATATTTATAGCAGTTTTAGGAGGAAGGTATTTTATTAATAATATCATTTTATAGATGAAGGATCTGAGGTGCACTTGGATTTAGTAATTTGTTCTACATCACATAGCCAACAAAAGGTAAATGGAGGATTTAATCTTAGACACCTGGCTCTAATATTTTGTTCTTACCTTCTATATCATCCTACTTTTCATTAAGTCATTGATTAACACACATACAGAACCCAGAAAATATTTTAAAAAATTAATGTGGGCTTCACATGTCTGGGAAGATTCTGGTCACTGGCCTACTGTTAAGGGCAGAACTCTAAAGTGAGATAAGGATGAACTTGGCATACTCTTGCTGTCTGCACTCCTGTTTCCTGGGCTGGATGCTCAGGCCTCTGCAGCCTAACTCTCTGCTCTGTGAAATGAGAGTGGGAGGTGTTTACCTACAAGACTGTGACAATGGACCACATGAGTACTGGAAAACCTTGTTTTTCACACCCTGTCCAGAGTGCTGTGCCAGGTCTTTCTTAACACTTAATAAGGGAGTCAGGGTTTTAGGAAATGGGACATCACCACCAGAAGAACAGTCTTCTTAATTTGGACTGTCAAAGCATAATTTTACTAGAATACTCTGGAATTCTGTAGATTTGAAAGCCAGGCCTTTTTTGAACTCCTTTGTTAACAGGGACAGTGACCCTCCCTTCTGACTTGGCCAGACCATATATGAGGGCAATAAACATTTTGCAGTGTTAGTGAGCATTGTATGTGTGCCAGGCCGTGTTTCAGGTACAGAGCCTATAAACGAAAACCCACTGCTGTCAAGTCAGTTCCGACTCACCCTATAGGTGGGAGTAGAACTGCCTGGTTTCCAAGGCTGTATGTAAATCTTTATGGAAGCAGCTGCCACATCTTCCTTGCACAGTGCTGGCAAATTTGAACTGCTGACCTTTTTGTTAGCCCCCACGTGTTTAACCACTGCATCACCAGTGCTTCTTTGATGGCTACAACAGGGAATAATATTACATCCCCATGGGGTGGAGCTTGTTCTGTGGAATGAGTTGGATAGTAAAGAAATGTGTACATGAATGTCCAGTTAGCTAAGAGATCATAATGTCCTGTGTGAGTGGCAATGAGGGCCAAGAGGGCTACACGCACACATGCACTCACTGCCATCGAGTAAGATCCAACTCATAACAACCCCTCTTTGGGTTTCCAAGGCAGTATCACTACAGAAGTAGTTTGCCCAACCTGAAAAGACCTCTGCCTGGGTGAAATTTGAGCTTCCACCTAGAGGGAATGAAAGAGTGAGGGATGCAGATTCCTTTAGGATGGATGCTTAGGGCATGAGGAACTGAAAGTGAAATTTCTGCATAAGGAGGGCAGGCTTGTAAAGATCCATTTTGGTTCCAAGGGGTTGTGGACAGAAGTGAGATTTTGAGAGAGTAGATAGTATTTCTGTGGTACCAAGAACCTGATTTGGCCTTTGTCTTCTAATTTCTTCAGCAATCAAGGTTACTTTGTTTTCTAAAATAGCCAAGCAACACATAAACAAATGTGTGTAGATGAGTGGGAGTCCCAAAAACTACACCTGGCAGCCAACGTAAGGAAGGGAAGGGCATGATGCACTAAATAATAAATAGTCATTGATTCAATTGGTCATCACTAGGCAATGAGGCCCAAATCATGACTATAAAATAAATCCAAAGAAAGGCCCTGTACAGGGAAATTCCTTTGATCTTCCAGGTTTTGATGCATGTGAGAGGGCTGTGCATCTCTGGGGACATGAAGTTCCACACCAAAAATCCCCTCTAACCTTACCGTACATTTCTTCATGTGTATCCTTTTGTAGTTATGTTAAAATTGTTATAGTAAGTAAAGTCCCTCCTATGAGTTTTATTGGTCATTCTAGTGAGTTATTGAGCCCACAGTGGCAGTGAGCTAGAAGGGGCTGACATTTGCCTATTTAGCAGGTGGAAGTCTGTGGTAGTTAAGGTGGTGTGTCAGGTTGGCTGGGCCTGGTTGAGTGGCTGGACAACTGATGGTAGTTATTCCCCATGATGAGACTGGCAATTACCTTCATAGTGGAATCTACCACAAGCAGCTGAGTAGCTGCTTTAGGGATACGGTCTGCTTCCCATATATAAGAAGCAGTTTGGGCATGGTCTCTAGCTTAGGTACGTTTGAACTCTGCATGTAGCTGTGTTGTTGTTTAGCAGCCTGTCATGCTCTGCCAAACTTGGGACATTTAATGGCCTTCCATGTGGTTTGGTAACATCAGAACTGTGCCTTTTTACTTGTCAACCTTGGGCTTGGCAGCCTCAGCAGCCAGCAGCTGCCTGAGTGAAGAAAAGCCTCTAGCTTCAGTGGGATGGGAACAGGAGGCAGAGCTGAAGCCCAAAGTTGAGGGGCCTTCATCCAGCCCCTAGAACCTGGCACTTTGAACTTGGGCTTAAAACCTTCACATAGTAAGTGATTAAACTCCTGTTTGTTCAAGCATCCTGTTTGTGGTATATCCTTGTCAGAGCAGCACTAGGCAATTGGAATAGAATATGGTACCTAGAGAGTGGGGTGCTGCTCTGACAGATACCTAAAATGTGGAAACAGGAATGGAGTGCATCCTTGACCTGAGACACTGGAAAGACCCCGGCATGCGGTGTGGCAGATGGAAGTAGCAGAGCCGGGACTGGCAGAGAGACCAGCATGAGAGATGACAGTGGCAGAGCCCAGAAATTGGCATTAAACAGCAACAGGTTTAACAGGCCATGGAGGAAAAAGCCAGGTGCCACTGGCTAGGTGGCTTTCCAGGAAAATGGGTTGTTTTCAGATGTTAATTGGTAGAAGAGACTATCACAAAATGGAGTAGCAGGTTGGCCAGCCCACGGAGCAAGAAAGCTAAGTGTCCTTTGGGCAGGAAGATTTCCTGGGGAGTAGGTTGCCCTGAGGCATTAATTGGCAGAGGTGTAGAGACTAAGGAAACAGGAAGCAGAGCTACCTCAGCCTCAAGCGTAGGACCATGGCCTTTGAGGGTAAAACCACCAAAGCTCCCTAGGTTTCAAAGAGCCAGACGATTACCAGCTTGGTTCTGGAGTGTGGGGCTGCTTGTTCATGTGAGCCAGTGGAATGGAGTCATAGTCACTGCCCAAGAGTGAGGGGGCAGGGCTGCGATGCCCAAGAGGGAGAGGAACAGGGTCCCACCAGGCCAAGGGGGTGAGGACACTATTCAGGAACTAGGGGACTGGAGCCACCCAGTGAAGGAGATCTGTACAGATACCAAGTTGAAAAGAGGTGGAATTGTGGTAGTTAAAGTTGTTTGTCAATTTGGCTGGGCCTGGTAAGTGGCTGGGCAGCTGCTGGTAGTTATTCCCCATGATGAGACTAGCAATCACCTCCATGGTGGGATCTACCATAAGCAGCTGAGTAGCTGCCTTTGGGATGTGGTCTGCTTCCTGTATATGAGGAGAATCCTTGGGGGTAGTCTCTAGTAAGCATGTAGCTGTGTTGTTGTTTAGCAACCTGCCATGCTCTGCCGACCTTGGGACTTTCAATAGACTTAAATTAATGGCCTGCCGTGTGGTTTGGTAATATCAAGACTGTGCCTTTTCAAATATTCAGCATATACTAAAACAACAGCAACAAAAGAAATGATAACACGAGGACATTATGCTGAGTGAAATAAGTCAATCAAAAAAGGACAAATATTCTATTAGTCCGTTATTGGAAAAGTTAAGGAAAGGTTTATCTATTGAAGGAAATTTTCTTTGTTGGTTACCAGGGATGGGAGGGGAGGGGAGAGAATGCTGTTAGTTAGATAGAGATAAATATTGATTTAGGTGAAGAGAAGGGCAATGTACCAAATGTGAGTGACCAATATAGCAGCATTGAGGATGAGAAAGACATAGAGAGGTACATGGGAAGTTGTTGTTGTTGTTAAGTGCCGTTGAGTCATTTCCGACTCATAGCGACCCCATGCA
>NW_006921733.1:3696332-3700229 GCF_000298275.1 Orycteropus afer afer
AGTATGGAGGGATGGTCACTGGGAAGAGGTAACTGGGGGGAGGAAGTGAGAGGGGAGCTGTTGCATTGTGGTAAACTGTGGTCAATGACATGAGATAAAGTATATGTGAACTGCTGTATGGAAAGTGAATTTGCTCTGTAAATCTTCACCCAAATCACAATAAATTAAAAAATAAATAAATAAAAAATAAAAGCCTTTTCTTATTTACTGGGAAAAAAACAAAAAAAAAACTGTGCCTTTTTACTTGTCAACCTTAGGCTTGGCAGCCTCAGTGGCCGGCAGCTGCCTGAGTGAAGAAAATCCTCTAGCTTCAGTGGTCTGGGAGCAGGAGGCAGAGCTGAGGCCCAAATTTAAGCAGCTTTCAGCCAGCCTCTAGAGCCTGGCACTTTGAACTCAGAGTTCAAGCCTCCCACCTGTAAGAGAATAAACTCCTGTTTGTTCAAGCATCCCAGTTGTGGTATATCCTTGTCAGAGCGGCATTAGATAACTGAATCAAAGTCTTTTTAACATGTAAAGGCCCAGCTCTGGGCAGGTGAGTCATAGAAAGGCTACATGGGCAGCCAGTCTGAAGTATGGCGTCCTTTTAATTTGTAAGATCTGACCTAACTCCAAGAGGTTAGGGTCAGAGAGAGAAAGTGTCACATGGGGGGCTTGTGTCAGAAATAATGGAGAAATGGGAAAGTGGGGATATAAATAATCTTCACATTTTTAGAATCAGCCTTATGTTGATTTTTATATACACAGCACCACTATGATGATTAATTTTATGTGTCAATTTGGCTAAGTTACGGATGGTTCCCACAGGTTAGGCCAAGCACTAGTCTGAATACTGTCATGGAGTATTAAAAAAAATAAGTTGCCATTGAGTTGATTCCAACTCATGACACTCCATGTGTTAGAGAGTACAACTGCTCCATAGTGTTTTCTTGTCTAGAATATTACATTAGCAGATTGCCAGGTCTTTCTTCTGTATCATTAGTAGGTGAATTTGAACCACCACTGTTTTGTTTAGCAGCCAAGAGCAAACTGTTTATGCTATTTATGCTACCCAGGGCTCCTGGGTAGAGCAGATTACCTTTCGTGATGTAATGTAATGGAGTAAAATGGAGCAGAGTGGGGTGTAATGTAATGCAATTGGTAGTTGTGGTCCAGTAAGCTCTGACTCATGGCAGCCCTGTATACAACATATAATGTTGCTCTGGTCCTGCACCATCTTTATGATCATTGGTATGTAAGGCAATGCAATTTAAATACTCTTACAAAGTAATGAGGGAGCTCTGGTGGCATAGTCCCTAAGGCATTTGACTGCTAACCAGAAGGCTGGCAGTTCACACCCACCAGCCACTCCTTGGAAGAAAGATTGGGCAATTTACTTCCATAGAGAAACTGCCTCGGAAACTCAAGGAGGGGTCACTATGAGTTGAGACCAACTCGACGGCAGTGATTTTTTTTTTTTTTTTAATAATGTAATGAGAAGCTCTAGTGGCACAGTGATTAAGCTTTGGCCACAAACCAAAAGGTAGGTAGTTTGAACCCACCACCCATGCCATGGGGGAACAATGAGACAGTCTGCTTCTATAAATGTTCACAGGTTTGGAAAAGGTTGGGCAATCTACTTTTGCAGTGATATCACCTCAGAAACACAAGAAGGTGGCACTATGAGTTGAATCCTACTTGCTGACAGTAAGTTTTTTTTTTTTTTTTTTTAATAGGATTCTTGTGAGCCAGAATCTATTCAAAGGTAGTAGGTTTACTTTTGGATTTTATATAAACTATGATATGCACCATAATGTAATCACTTCCTGTAATACATAATTTAATGTAATTGATAAATTAGGGTCATATCAGTGTAAGGTGGGCCCTAAACCTAATCATTTCAGAGTAGTGTCTTATGAAAAGAGCAGAGTAGAAGAGTAGACACTGAGACACACAAACCTAGGAGGAAGACAGCTATTATGTGAGGACATGACAAAGGAATGCCGAGGATTTCTAGCAGACACCAGAAACTAGGAGACAGGTTCATAGAGGAATATACACAGCTGAGACCCCGATTTAGATTTTTAGCTTCCAAAACTATGAGGAAATAAATTTCTGTTCTTTGTAACCACCCACTTGTGATATTTCTGCTATGGCAGCACTAGGTAACTAAGACACCCACACATGATGGAAGCTTTAGAAACATCCCAATTAGTCTGATGGCTTCTTCCTGTACAGCTCTGGGCAGAAAGCTGCAGGCTTCCAAGAGTCCTAGGTATTAGCTTGGTGCCTTCATTCAACAAGGTGTACAAAGGAGGGTACAGAGATGGAGGTTGACAGTAGGTGGGTAAGTGAGCACGCCACAGTGCTCCTTGGCTTCCTAGGTTTGAATGCCCCAAGAAGAGTATGTGAAGAAGGCTTCTGGGCAGAGATGCTAGGTAGACTGTTAAAACTGAGATCTCCAAGATTTACTGCCTATAAACCAAACCAAAGTCACTGCCGTTGAGTTGTATCCAACTCATAGTGACCCCTCCTTGGGTTTGCAAGGCAGTATCATTACAGAAGTAGATTGTCCAATCTTCCTTCCAGTGAGTGGCTGGTGGGTTTGAATGGCCAGCCTTCTGGTTAGCAGTCAAATGCCTATGGATAGCCTCAAATTCCAATGGGATGTATTCCTGCTATTAAGACAAAAATTATGTTAAGCCAATAATCAAAATTGATTAAGTATTTATTTAAAGGACAGTTTTCAAATTGGGATAACATTTCAGCTAGGGAGTCAAAAATATTCCAAAGATGAAAGAACTTAGGAAGATTCATATATCCCATGTTATCAACATTGCCATTGTCTCACATACTTTGGTCATGTTGTCAGAAGGGACCAGTCCCTGGAGGAGGATATCATGCTTGGTGAAAAAGAGAGTTAGCAAAGGAGAGGAAGACCATCAACAAGAAGGATTCACCCAGTGACTGCAAGGATAACCTCAAGCATAGAAAGGATTGTGTGGAAGGAGCTGGACAGGCAGGTGAAGACTGACAGTGTGTGTTTTAAAAAGAATCACAGTATCTGTATTATAGGTAAATTATTGAATCAAACTTATGTATATTCAGTGTAGGGGGTATTTTTATGACATATACATGAGATGCACCTTCTTGAGAAATACTGCATCAGGATGATACATTTTTCTTTCTTTTTCTTTTTTTTTTTTTAATTTAAGTGTCATGTCAGCAAATGTATACAATGATATGCATTTAAATTCCTTACACAAAGCCTGGCCAATAAAAGGGCTAAATAAAGGCCAGCCACTAGTTTATGGGCTGATATATCTAGGGAGGGACACAGATATTTTGGAAAATGACACATAAATCAAAACAAGGGTCTGTTGAATTTGAAGGACAGTGAAAACTTCTACAGCAAAAAATAAATTTATGGTGACTTTTATTTTTTAAAAAATTTTTGTTGTGATTTGGGTGAAAGTTTACAGAACAAATTCATCTTCCATACAGCAGTTCACAGACACTTTGTCTTATGACATTGACTGCAATTTTCCACAGTGTAACACCTCTCTTTCCACTCCCTCCCCATACTTACCTCTTCCCTGTGTCCTTCCCTCCCATGCACTCCTGCCCACCCCACAGCTGTCACTCTGTGATACACAACCTTTCTATTCTCCCATGATTGATCTCTCCAAGGAGTGTATCTACCTAATGTAAATGTTCCACTCATGTGCCTGTCTTGTGTTTGGGTGGAAGCCACAGGAGTGGGTTCAATTCCAGACCTGAAGGGCAGCTAGGGGCCATAGTCTCAGGGGTTCCATCAGGCTCTATCAGACCAGCAAACCTGGTCCTTTTTTTTTTTTTTTTTTTAAGATTTTGAGTTTTGTTCCATATTGTTCTCCCACTCTATCCAGGCTCTCCTACAGA
>NW_006921733.1:3701019-3701832 GCF_000298275.1 Orycteropus afer afer
GGCTGGTGGGTTTGAACCACCAGCCATCTGGTTAGCAGTCAAGTGCCTTAGGCACTATGCTACCAGAGCTCCTACATTGGCTTTACCTTCACCAAAATCAATAGTTGTCTTTACCTATCTAGCAGGGATCCCCCCCTCCCCTCCCACCAATGGTAAACAATAAAGAAAATTTCCTTCCATATATAAACCTTTCCTTGAGTTTTTACAATAATGGACTAATACAATATCTGTCCTCCTATGATTGACTTACACTCAGCATAATGTCCTCCAGGTTCATCCACATGTGTTTTGCAGATTCTATGTTATTCTTTAAGGGTACATAGTATTCCATTGTGTGTATGTACCATACCTTGGTTATCCCTTCTTCTGTTGATGGGCACCTATTTTGTTTCCATCTTTTTGCAATAGTGTTGCGATGAACATGGACATGCATATATCTGTTTTTGTCCTGGCTCTCACTTCTTTAGGATATATACCTAGTTACAGAATGGCTGGGTCGAAAGGTATTTCTAATTCCAACTTTCTAAGGAATTGCCATACTACTTTCCACAGTGGTTGTATCATTTTAGTCTTACCAACACTGTATGAGAGTCTCAATTTCTCCACATCCTCACCAACATTTGTTATTTTCTGTCATGTTGAACTTTGCTACAAGTGCTGAGGCAAGATGACATTTTATTGTTGTTTTGATTTGCATCTCTCTAATGGCATCTCTAATGGAGCTCTGGTAGCATAGTGCCTAAGGCACTTGACTGCTCACCAGAAGGCTGGGGGTTCAAACCCACCAGCCACTCCTCGGAAGGAAGGTTGGGC
>NW_006921733.1:3703052-3718316 GCF_000298275.1 Orycteropus afer afer
GACTCGATGGCAAACAACGACAACAACAATGGCATTTGACTATTACCAGAAAACTGACAGTTCAAAACCCACCAGCTACTCCTCAGAAGAATGATTGAACAATCTACTTCCTTAGAGAGAGCACCTTGGAAACCCAAGGATGGGTTGCTAAGAGTTGAATTGACTCGATGGCAGTGAGTTTGGTTTGCATTTTTGGAATGGCTAATGATGGGGAACATTTCTTCATGTGTTTGTTGGCTGTCTGAATATCCTCTTTTGTGAAGTGTCTATTCATGTCTTCAGCCCATTATTTAATTGTATTTTTTGTCTTGTTGTTGTTGAGGTGTTGGAGTTTTCTATAAATTTCAGAGATAAGTCCCTTGTCAGATACATTGTTGCCAAATATTTTTTCCCAATCTGTGGATTCTCTTTTGACTCTTTTGAAGAAGTTTTTGGAAGTGCATAACAATTTAATTTTTGGAAGGCTCTATTCATCTAGTTTATCTTCTGCTGTATGTGCATTTTGCATTATGCTTGATACATTATATATGCCATATATTAGGATCCCTAAATTTGCCCCTGGGAGCTCTGTTGGTGTAGTGCCTAAAGCATTTGACTGCTAACTAGAAGGCTAGTGGTTCAAACCCACCAGCCACTCCTCAGAAGGAAGGTTGGGCGATCTAAATCCATAATGATACCACCTTGGAAACCCAAGGAAGGGTTGCTATGAGTTGGATCAGACTTGATGGCAGTGGGTTTAAATTTGTCCCTATTTTTTCCTTGAAGAACTTTATTGTTCTAGGTTTCATATTTAAGTCTTTAATCCATCTGGAGTTCATTTTTCTGCAAATAGATATCCAGTTTTTCCAGCACCATTTGTTAAACAGATAATCTTCCCCCCATTAAATGGATTTTAGCCCTTTGTCAAAGATCAGCTGACTGTAGGTCTATGGATCTATTTCTGTGTTTTCAATTCTATTTTATTGGTCTATGTGTCTGTCTTTGTACCAACACCAGAAAGTTTTGACTACTGTGTCTGTATAGTAGGTTTTGAGATCTGGGAGTGTGAGACCTCCTACTTTGTCTATCTTCAATAGTGCTGTGTTTATCTAAGGGTCTCTTCCTTTCCATATAAAATACATGATTGTTTTCTCCATGTCCTTGAATGTTGATGGAAGCTGGATTGGGATTGCATTGAATGTATAGATTGCTTTGGGTAGAATTGACATTTTCACAATGTTCAATCTTCCATGAGCATGGCATGTTCTTCCATTTATGTAGATCTCTCATGGTTTCTTGAAGTAGTCTTTTGTAGTTTTCTTTGTACAGGCCTTTGTGTGCCTGGTAAGATTTATTGCAAAGTATTTTGGGTTTTTTGGTAGCTGTTGTAAATGGTATTGATTTCCTTTTCAGCAGTCTCTTTGCTGGTGCAAAGGAATTCAACTGATTTTTGGATGTTGATCTTGTACCCTCTCACTATGCTAACTGAATTGTTTCCAGTAGTTTTTTTTTTTTTTTTTTTTACTGAGTCTCCTGGGTTTTCTATGTATAAGATCATATCATCAGTAAATAAGGATAGTTTGACTTCTTCTTTACCAATTTGACTGCCTTTTATTTTCCTTTCTTCCCTTTTTGCTCTGGCTAGGACTTCCAATACAATGTTGAATAGAAGTGGGGATAGAGGGCATCCTTGTCTCGTTCCTGTTCACAAGGGGAATGATTTCATTCTCCTTCCATTGAGAGTAATGTTGGCTGCTGGTTTTGTATATATTCCCCTGATTATGTTGAGGAATGTCCCTTCTATTCCTGTTTTACTGAGAATTTTATCAGGAATGGGTGTTGGATTTTATCAAATGCCTTTTCTGCATTGATTGATATGATCATGTGGTTCTTTTCCTTTGTTTTATTTATGTGGTGAATGACATTGATTGTTTTTCTAATGCATACCTGATTTAAACCCTACTTGGTCACAATGTATTATTATTTTTTTAATATGTTATTGGAGTCTGTTGGCTAGAATTTTGTTGAAGATTTTTGCATCTATATTCATGAGGTATATTGGTCTATAGTTTTCTTTTTAGTGACATGTTTACCTTCTTTTGGTATCAAGGTTATGCTTGCTTCATAAAATTAATTTGGGAGGATCCCATCCTTTTCTATATTCTAGAATAGGTTGAATAGGATTGGTGTCAGTTCTTCTCTGAATGTTTGGTCCAGAACTTTTTCTCTTGCTAACTTTTTTAAGAGCTGTTCAGTTTCTTCTTTTGTTATGGGTCTGTTCAACTTTTCCACCTCAATCTGTGTTAGTTTAGGTAAGTAGTATGTTTCTACAAATCTGTCCATTTCTTCCAGATTTTCAAATTTGTTGGAGTACAGTTCTTCATAGTATCCTGATATTATCCTTTTAATTTTAGTTGGTTCTGTTGTGATGTCTCCCATTTCATTTTTTATTCATTTGTGTGTGTGTGTGTTCTCTCCCTCTGTACCTTTGTTAAATTTCCCAGTGATTTGTCAATTTTATTAATCTTTTTTTTTTTTAAACTTGTTGTTGTGTTGTTTTTTTTTTCTGTTGTCTTTCTATTTTCTGTTCCATTGGTTTCTGCTCAAATTTCTGTGTTTCCTGTCTTCTGACGAATGTAGGCTATTTTGCTGTTCTTTTTCTAATTGTTGGAGATGTTGGTTTGAGGTGTTGATTTTGGTGCTTTCTTCTTTTTTGATGCGTACATTCATTGCTGTAAATTGCCCTCTAATCACTGCTTTTACTGTGCCCCAAAGATTTTAGTATTCCATGTTTTCATTCTTATTTGATTCAAGGAATTTTTTAATTTCATTTTTTATTTCTTCTATTACCCAGTCATTCTTAATGAGGGTGCTGCTCAGTTTCCATGTGTTTGTTCTTTGTTCTTCTGTTGATCTTCCTATTGTTGATTTCTAATTTGATAGCATTATGATCTGAGAAGATGCTTTGCAGTATTTCAATGCTTTTAAATTTATTTAGGGTTGCTTTATGGCCTAATATAAGGCCTATCATGAAGAATGTTCCATGTGCATTGGACCAGAATGTGTATTTTGCTGTTGTTGGGTGAAGTGCTCTGTAGATGTCAATAAGGTCAAGTTGGTGCATTGTTTTGTTTAGCTCTTCTGTGTGTTTGTTGTTCCACCTTTGATTGAAAGTGGTGAATTAAAGTCTCCTACTTTGGCTGTGGAGTCATCTATTTGTGTTTTCATTCTGTTAAAGTCTGATTTATGTATTCTGGGTCCTTTTGATTGGGTCCATAGATATTTATTATGGTTATATCTTCTTGTTCAATTGATCCTTTAATCATTATATAATGTCCTTCCTTGTCTTATATGGTAGTTTTTGTCCTAATGTCTATTTTATCAGAAATTAATATTGCCACTTCTGCTCATTTTTGGTTGCCATTAGCTTGATACATCTTTTTCTAACCTTTGTTTTTTAGTCTATTTTTGTCTTTGCCTCTAAGTTGTGTCTCTTGTAGACAGCACATTAATGGTTTATGTTTTCTTATCCAATCTGCAACTCTCTCTCTCTTGAGTGGTGCATTTAGTTCTTTGACATTCAGTGTAATTGTTGACAAGTATGGATTTGTTGCTCTCATTTTGTTATGTGGTTTTTCATGGTGCTTCTGGTTTCTTTGTTTCATACATTTTTGTGTGCTGAGCTTATTTTGTTTATGAACCATGTTATCATTTCCTTTGTTGTTGTTCTAGTATTTGCTAAATATTTGTGCTTATCTCTTTTATATTGTGTTGTGAAAGTTTATTATTTTTCTTTGAGGTTATGCTGTGATTTATAATATTCTCCTTGAGTTTAGAACAGTCTATTCTATCTTGTAAGTCTCTTGACTTCCTCATCATTTAGAAGTTCTGTAACTACACTATTATACTATTTTTTCCCTGTTTTTGGTTTGTAGTTGTCCTTATTTGCCAATTGATGCCTCTGGTTCTGTTTACAAACTTGTAAGCTTATTTTACTTTGGATACTTCCATAACAGGGTTGGTTTCTGGATTATGTAGTCATGTGTATTAATGGTCAGTTGTTTGCTATTATTGGTTCTCTGTTCAAAGGACTCCTTGTAGTATCTCCTGTAAGGTTGGTCTGATTTTAACAAATTCCTTTAATTTCTCCTTATCTGGAAATCTCTTAATTTCATCATCCTATTTGAGGGACAATTTTACTGGGTATGTAGTTCTTGGTTGGAAAGTTTTCTCTTTCACTGTTTTATATATATATATATATATATATCATCCCATTGCCTTCTTGCCTGAATAGTTTCTGCTGAGAAATCAGAGCTTAGTCTTATTGGTTGCCATTCATAAGTAACTTTTTGTTTTTCCTGTGCTACTTTCAGGATTCTTTCTTTACTTTGGTTTTAGTGAGTTTGTTGATAATATGTCTTGGTGATTTTCTTTTGGGATCTATCCTGTTTGGGGTTAATTGGACTTGCTGAATGGATATATTCTTATCTTTCATCATATGAAGGAAGTTCTCTTCCAATGAATCTTGGACAATTTTCTCAGTGGTTTTGTTTTTCTTTTCCTGTTCTGGAATTCTGATTACAAGTAAGTTATTTCTTTTGATGGTATCCACATGAATCTTAGGCTTTCTTCATTTTTTTTTAAAATCTTTTTTCTGATTGATGCCATGTGTCTTCAATCTCACTAATTCTGTGTCCATTGATTCACTTCTACTCCTTTTTTCTTTCAATGTTTTATGTATTTCTGAAAATTTATCATTAATCTTCCAGATTCCTATCTGTAGATTTTGTATTGTTTGTAAGTTTTTCATTTATTTTGTCATTTGTTCTTGTATTTTCTTCTGAAATTGTTCTAGGGTTTTATTCATGTTTTCCTTTATTTTTTCAGTGTTTTCTTTGATCTGTCTCTCAATCCATTGAAGGTAGCTAAATATCATTCTTTTGAATTTCTTATGAGGGAGTTCCAATGTTGCTTCTTCCTCAGAGATGTGTTCTGGGTCTGTATCCTTCTCCTTTGTTTCTACTGTTTTATCTTTCTTCTTTTGTGCATTGTGATGGTCTGTTGTCTCTGAGACATTATGACTTTGTTGTATTTATATTTAATTGGTGATTGTCTGTTGGATTGATTCAGCCATGATTTTCATTTCATTTATTTATTTATTTAGGATTTATTTAGGATATATCTGAGTAAGCAGGGTACTGTGCTCCTCCATTTGCTGGTTGGCAGCACTTATGCAGTCACCACCCGTCTCCTGGTGGTTGTGATAGAGAAGGAGGGCTGCAAAGATCTCTGTTAACTGTTTGAAAAGAGCAGTTAAGTGTGAGTCAGCCTTTTATTGGTGCTAGTGTATCATTGGTCAGTTGTTGCAGAAGGAAGTGGTTGCTCTCACTCAGTAAGTGGAACTGCAGGAGATGTGGGTTTGGCTGCATTGTATGGGCATGGTCGCTGTCTCCCATTCAAACAAAAGCAATAATTTAAAAAACATCAAAAAAGTAAAAACAAGAGGACAAAAAACACACACTGAATAAACACACAGGAACAATCACCAAAACTAGAAAATAAAAAAGAAAAAAGGAAGAGAGACAATAAATGAGAGAGAATATTTAAAGAAATACATTAAAAAGCCAAAAGAAATATGAATACAAAAAGTGTGTGTGGGGAAACCTGCAATATCTGAAGAGGGCAGGATAAGAGAAAAGCAGATAATAGGAGGATAATGAAGAAAAAAATGGGAAAAATGCAAAAAGAAAAACAAGGAAGGTGGAGAACCACAGGAAAGAAAAAAATGGGAACCAGAAAAAGGGAAGAGAGAAAAAGTAAAAAACTAAAACGTGGGAAATAAGACAAAAGAATAATAATACAAAGGATAAAAAAAAAAAAAATTAAAACAGACAAAATCAAACAAAGAAAAAAAAATCTGAGTGAGTCCAGGAAGGTCACCCAGGCTCTGTCAGAGCACACAGACTTGGATGGAATTCCTGCTGGCTCAGAAAGTGGATGGAAGTGAGGGATGGTTGCACCTCATTCACCAAGTGGGTGTGGGGTGTAAGAGTAAAAAGGGGACTATCATACCTTTCCAGTCCTCAGTGTCCAGTATATCCTTGCGGTCTCCGGCAAATGAATCCTATTCTTAGGTCTCTGGAATCTGGGAGAACACTGTTGTTTTAAATATCCAAAATGGTTGAACCACTTATAAATTTTCAAAATGGCTTCACCCTCCAGACAGCCAGCAGTCCACAGCTCAGCCCCTCTTCCTCTTCGCTGCTTCCCCTTTTATTCACCAGCCACCAGTGCAGTCTTCATGCAGACTATGGCTCGTTGGGCTGATTTTTAGGTTAATTCTTAGGTCCTAACTCCACTTGGCAATATCCAAGCTGTCTGTGACATTAGGATTGCTGACAGTCCACAGCTCCTTATGGCTCCCCCTTTTTTTTTTTTTCATGCAGATTCTTCTACTAGTTGGAGTTTAGTCCATTTCTGTATCCTTAACTTTCAAAACTCAGGGCTCCTGGATTATCTTCTGTATCTGTGTTAACAAGTTCCTCTTTTTTTTTTTTTTTTTTGTTGAAGAGGGTCTGTGCAGTTTGTCTGCCTATTCCACCATGTTACTTGAAATTTTATGATGATTTTTATAGAACACTACTATCACGGTCTTTTTGAAATATTTTGTTAATTTAAGCTCATCTCTCCATGCCTTAGTTCCCTTGCACTACTCTAACAAAATGTCAGAATGTGAATGGCTTTAAAGAGGAGAAATTTATTTTCTCACAGTTCTGGAAACTAGAAGTTCAATGTTTCTCTAAACTAGAAGACCATGCTTCTCTCGTAGGTTCTACTGACAGATGCTTCCTTGGTGTTTCTTTGCTGTTTGTAGATGTTTCTCTCTCTGCTGTTATATGGCAGCTATCTTTCCCTATGACACTCTGCCTCCCTGTTTTTCACTTTTATATACAGCAGTAAGAAGGGATTAGGACCAATCTACTCAGTCATGACCTTGTAAACTGATTGTTGTTGTATGCATCAATTAAATTCTGACTCACAGTGACCCATTTGGACAGAGTAGAACTGTTCTATTGCATTTTTTTATGGGATAAAATTACTAAACCTTTTTTCCCAAACAGTGTCTGATGACTTCAAATCACAGACTTTTGTGTTAAAAGACAAGCTTTTAACCATAGTGCCATCAGGGCTCCTTACCAAACTGATAATAGCTGCAAAGAAAAACCCTATCTCCCAAACAAGGTCAAATTTACAGGGTTAAGTGTCTGACATATATATTATGGGCTCACAATTGAATCCAAAACATTCTCTGGTGGCATAGTGCCTAAGTCATTTGACTGCTAACCAGAAGGTTGGCAGTTCAAACCTGCCAACCACTCCTCAGAAGGAAGATTGGGCAATCTACTTCTGCAGAGATACTGCCTCAGAAACCCAAGGAGAGGTTGCTACGACTTGGATCCTACTTGACAGCAGTGAGTTTGTTTGTTTTTTTTTTTTTTAGTGTGTGCAATGTGGTCCAAGTGGCTATCTGCTTACATGATTTGTGTTTTCTTTGTCTTTGAACCCCCAGTTATAAAATCAAACTAAAGTGACTCCCTACCTGGTACATGATTAAAACAAATCAGTTCACACACCATGTGTACTTGAGAGATGAGAAAGGCAATTTATTACCATGTGCATGACAAAGAGACAGAGGCCAGTACTCAAATCTGAGTCCTCAAGTGTAGGTTGGCGTATAGTGTTTGTAAGGTTTAGGAAAAGGGTATACATGCTTTCATATAAATTCTAGGTATCTAGGTGGGAATTGGCTGAGGTTTTGTTTGTTTCAGTTTAAAGGGGCAGTCTATTTTTAATACAGTGTGCTTAAAATGAGTTACTTGGACTTCCTGTCATCAGGTGATTGGGGCTTAGGCAGAGAGGGAGATATAGTTCCCAGCAACTTCATTCCTGTTTATCATGCTGCACATGTCCAAGGGCCAAAACAGATCTGAATGTGTTTTAACCAATTTCAAGTTGGTCTTGCCAGAGTTTCTGAAAAACACCAAAGGAATTGAGCTATCATTCCTGCTCATCTGTCTCCAACCAGGGTTGGGGATAGTGATAGAAAGGATGCTGAATTGAACTATAATTCAACTCTGCTTCAGTTACTCTATATCTGCAACCTCTCTTGTAGTTAGGTGTGACCTTGTGCTTTAGTTCCAATGGACCTTATGTGTACTTTTCAGTCTGGGCCCTGAGATACCTTATCCATACTTCCTCTTGGTCATGCCCCATTATGACTGGTTGGAGTGGAGGTAACCCCCAAGTTTACCTAGGAAGACATCTGGTGAACATGGTAAAGCATTTGAGAAATTAAATGACTGAGTGGAGGGAGGGCACCATTTTGCCCATATTTCCCTAGCCTAGTGCTGTTACCTAAGGAAGAATTAAACATTGGCGATGTTTGAGTCATTATATATTTTTGCTCTGTTTGATAGAGCCATGAGCCTAATGTAATATACACATGAAAGGGAAAGGCTAGACTGAGCCCTTTGTTGTTGGATTGCAATCAGGTATGAAATCTTGAGTTTTTAATATGGACACACAGAGAGATAACAGAAATGGATGTAGATATGGAGAAATGTTACTTTGTGTGTGCAGACATGAATTTCCCAGCTGTGTCCACTGAGAGGCCCTAAAAGCAGTAACATTCCAGTATTAGTAAGTACATTTAGCTTCCAGAATTTGGTTTCTAAATGCCCTCCAATAAAATGAACTAGGGCTCCTTAGAGTAAAAACGTATATCAGAGCTAGAGCAGAAAATTTCAAGATAAGCCTAGAATGTCTTTTGATACCAGAAGTAGGAAAGTGCTCTAAAATAATAGAAACCACAGGGAAGGGAAGAATTTGTTAATATTATTAATTTGGTTCAAAAATAATAATGAAAATCATTTGAAAGAGCACAAGAACTAAGTTAAAGGAACTCCCAATGGCCAAATGTGGGGCAATTTGAGCAACAAAAGAATGGCGATATGACTGTAACCTATAGAGGAAAATTAACTCATAGAAGAAAGTACTCATTAGTACATACTGGTATAAATAAATACTTGAATGAATGAATGAATAAGGAGGAAGGGACAGCTCTTCCTTCCTGTAGGAGTGTAATGGAAGTAGAAAATCTTTTAACAGGCATCATAGTAATGATTGTTTCAGGCAAGAATTATTAATGCATGGTTTATTGGTGGGTGACATTTTGATCAGAAACAAAATATTTAGTCTCAAAGTACCCTCTAGAAAGATAGTCATTAATTACAAAAGAAAAAAGTAGTGACTTTACAATGTAAAAACCTGACAGACACCAGCTTAACCAAATGATGTAAGGCAACCTTGCTGGCAATGGGACAGAAAGACTCCATGTGCCTCCTGATATGATGCTGTAAGAAGGACATAGCAGCACTTCTGTACTATTCTTGCAAAAAATGCATAATCTATATTGAATCATGTGGAAACATTAGACAAATCCAAAATATGGGACTTTCTGCAGGATAGCTTGCCATTACTTGTCACAAGTGTCATAAAAGACAAAGACTAAAGAGATCTCGCAGACTAGGGCACCATGACAACTTAATGGGATATGTGATCCTGGATTCAATACTAGTCCAGAAAACGGACATTAGTAGATCTAGAGATGAGCTTTGAATGACATCTATAAGTTAGTTAATATTAGTGGTCAAACGCCTTAGGCAGTGTGCCACCGTAGTTCCTTAACATCTATAAATTAGTTAATATTATAGTATCCTTGAGGAGTTTGGTTAAAGCATTTGACGGTTAACTAAAAGGCTCTAATCCACCAGCCACTTCACAGGAGAAAGATGAAGCAGTTTGCTTCTGTAAAGATTTACAGCCTTGGAAACCCTATGGGGCAGTTCTACTCTGCTCTAGAGGGTTACCATACATCAGAATTGATTTGATGGCAGTGAGTGGGGTAGTATCTTATTTACGTTCTGGTTTTGATCATTTTACTGTGATTATGTAAGATGTTATCTTTTGAGTTAGCTAGGTAAATGGCATATGAGGAATCTTTGCAGTAGTGTTAGAATGTTTTCTGAGTCTGTAATAATTTGAAAATGAAGAGTTAAAGAAAACAAATTAAAAATCATCCACTTCCGCCACATTAGCATAGCAGCTGCTAGGAAATAAACACCTGGCTTTTTTCTGTTTGAAGACATAAACATATCTGGACACCTTATGTGCTGCCTGGAAAGACAGCTAAAGTTACTGCCACTCACAATTTTCCCAGAAAAACATAAAATCAGTTGAAACCCCTCACAAGGATAAGAGAATCCAGAATTACTTGTATGTGCTTAAGAAAATAAAGCACCTTTTCTAAGTACCAATGCATTCTACAAGTATCTGTTGAATGCTTAGACTCTCAATTAGGTGCAGAGAGAGGTGCTCTAATGCACAGATATAGATAAGACTTGGCATCTGCCCTCAGGAGGACATACTACACACTGCAGAGGGCACATCACAGCTGACTTCAGCATTGTATGGTGAGTCTCCTAGAGTTGGCATGCTGGTGTTCCTGGTGTAGCAGGAGAGGAACCATTACCTCTGGTGGATTCACCAGGCAAGGAGGAGGAGAGAAAAGGTTACAGAGCAAGAGAAACTTCAGGAAGATTGATAGAATGCTTCCTGGAAGAAGGGGATTCTGGAAGAAGAGCTCAGCCTAAGGAAAGCAAAACAAAGAAAAACTTTTTGTGTTGGACAACAGTCAGGAGAGGAGAGTGATGCTCATGTGAACTATGTACAGCAGGAGATGAAACATCAAAAAACAGTGGTTTCCAGAGTATGAAATGCCTGTGAAGGCATGTGGATTTTCCTGTGGCTAACAAGGTGCCATTCTGCTAACATTCTTTCTTGGTTTTGAAAAGAAATTCAGGGAACACTGTTACATTGTTTTATATCAGCCATCTGACCAGTCTCTTTTACCTTCAACAAATCAATGGAGCAGTAGGATTCCTTGTGAGTTTTGGTTTGCCAAATGGGAAGGCACAGGTGAGATCTGGTAGTCAGTGGGCTTAGTGTGCCATCTTCCCAAATGAGTCTTCCTGTACCTAAGGCATTTGACTGCTAACCAGAAGGCCAGTGATTCAAATCCATGAGCCACTTCTCAGAAGGAAGATAGGGTGATCTATTTCCCTAGAGATACCACCTTGGAAACCCAAGAAGTGATCGCTGAGTTGAAATCAAGTTAATGACAATGAGTTTGTGTTTTTGGTTGAGCAGTGTGTCTCTCCCATTAATGGTGCCATAAATCATTTTCCAAGTTAAATTCTAAAGATTTCCAATGAACATTTTGGGATGTTTTGTTCAATGAACTAAATAGTTGGAGAAAATGCATCAGAATAATGATCATGGCTGGAAGGGGACCATGTATGTGTCTCTGGAGCTTCACAACCTCACATGCGTGAGTCCACTCCCCACTCTTCCCATGAGATTTTGCTTCTGTATTGTTCATTTTATCTCTTCATGTGTGGAGAAAATTGTTTGCTGAAATTAAACCTGACTAGATGGGACAATCTACTTCCATAGTGATACTGCCTCGGAAACCCAAGGAGGGGTCGCTATGAGTCAGATCCGACTCAACAGCACATAACAACAACAACAGCAGTTCATTCCTTGCAAAGTTACAGCTGATGAATGCTAAAATGTAGGATTTCTTTTGGTGAAAATAACTACCATGGGAGGGACAAAAAATCTGTAGAAAGAATGAATACAGAAAAGCAGAACATAATATTCAAAAGACCCAAATTATTTTATCTGTAAATCAGTTGCATTGGAGTTGATTTCAACTCCTGGCAACTCCATGTGTGTCAGAGTAGAACTGTGCTTCACAGAGTTTTCAATGCCTTATTTCTTGGAAATAGATTCCCAGGCCTTTCTTCTAAAGCCCTTCTGGGTCTACTTAAGCTACCAACCTTTTGCTTATTGGCTGAGTGCTTAACCACTTGTGCCACTGAGAGAATCCCAGGAAAAGTAAAGTGATGTGTATAAACTTGTTTAAAACACAAATTTATGTTGTGACCTTGTAAGGGCAGTAATTATAAAATTAGTTTGACAAATTTCTGCTGCTAATGGAGTAGAATTTTGTAATGGAATTTCTTGATTTGTGTAAAATTTAAGATCCACTTTTATTAATGTGCTTAAGATGAACAGAGAACTTGGAAGTACAAAGGGCCTTTTGAGTGACATTTTGGAGCTATTCTAAATGTCTTAAGGTTGAGATCTTTTGCATTATTATTAAAATGAAGATAAAAAATTACCTTTTGCATTATTATTAAAATGAAGTCAGTCTCCTGGGAAATGAATGATAAAATCTAAAATGATGTGTAACTAACTGATAGGTCCCTGAAGCAAAGCTACAGACACAGAAAGGCAATTATAGCTAAGCAGAGACACCCTATGAGTGGATAAACCCAAAGGAAAACAAACCCAGGGCCAGTGAGTTGATTCCAACTTATAGCGATCCTATAAGACAGAGTAGAACTGCCCAATAGGGTTTCAAGGCTTTAAATCTTTATGGAAGTAGATTACCTCATCTTTCTTCTGCAAAGCACCTGTTGGGTTTGAACCGCTGACCTTTTGGTTAGCAGCCAAATGCCTTAACCACTACATCACCAGAGCACCTTCATAGACAAGGGTAATTTTGACACTGAGTCAGGAATTGTATTCTTGATGTGTGAAGAGTATAGCATGAAACATCAAAGGTAGATTCTATGAACTCAGTAAATCATATTTGAATGAATGAAATGAAAATGCTGAGTCCTCTGGCTTTCCCTCTAGTTAGTCATCTTATTGTTGTTAAATTGCCATCCAATTGACTCTGGTACATAGTGCTCTCATGTACACAAGGAAATGCTGCCCAATCTTGCTTCATCCTTACAATTGCTGACATGTTTGAACCGAGTGGCAGCTATTGTGCCAATCCATCTCACTGAGGATCTCCCTCTACTTCACCAAATATGATATCATCCTCTAGCAATTGCTCCCTCTTGATGATGTGTCCAAAGAAAACAACAATTTGTTGTGATCTACAAAGTTTATATTGGCCAACCATCAGAAGTTTGTTGTCAAACTTTTCTTCCTATTGTCTCTTTGGAAACTTTGCTGAAGCTTGTCCTCCATGAATGACCTTTTGTTGACATTTGAAAGATTGGTGGCATAGTTTCAAGCATCATACATCATACCACAGCATAACAAACTCTCAGACAGGTGGTAGAGCAATTCATTACTGATTGCTCTTGAGTTGATTTCTTCTTATAGCAACCCTGTAGAACAGAGTGGAACTGTGATATATGATTTCCAATGCTGTAATATTGAAGGAAACAGACTGCCACATCTTTTTCCCATGGAGCTGCTGGTTGATTCAAATCTCTGACCTTTCCGTTAGCAGCTGAGTGCTTAACCACTGCACCACCAGTGTTTCTTTAAGCTAGCTATGTTGTTGGTAATGGAGTAGAATTTTGTAATGGAATTTCTTGATTTGTGTAAAATTTAAGATCCACTTTTATTAATGTGCTTAAGATGAACAGAGAACTGCCTGGTTGGTTCTGACTCACAGTGACCCTGTGTTCAACAGAACAAAACACTACCTGGTCCTGTGCTATCCTTGTAAGCATTGCTATATTTGAGCCATTGTTCCAGCCACTGTGTCAATCCTAGTTTTGCTGACTCTCTACTTTACCAAGCATCATGCTCTTCTACAGGGACTGGTCCCTCCTGATAACAGATGCAAGTATATATGGCCCTGGGATACATTCTGGGCCTGGAATAAAATTCACTCTCAGGGGCTGGGTCTCAGCCCAATAATAAACAAGATGTACATGCAGACCCCTCAACCCAGGGTGATGCACCCACAATACTCTATGGAAATGCATCCGTTGGAACAATCGAGCATGGGGCACCAAAGGGGCAACATTCACATGGAAGAAATGCAGGGCACACAGAAGTGCATAACTATCAGGGGCACTTGGGGGAGGATTACTGGGCAGGGAGGGGAGGAGTTTGGGTTAGGGTTGGGGATGGTAAATGGGGAGAGAAATTAAATGTACATGTAATGTTGAATGTAAAACAAACTCTGCTCTGTAAACTTGCACCTGAAGCACAATAAAAAAAAAAAAAAATTAAGAGAAAAAGATTTGTTTGTTGTTTTGGCAGTCGATATCTTCATTATTATTAGCTAACACCATGATTGAAAAGCATCAATCTCTGTTCTTCCTTACTCATTGTTCAGCTTTTGCTGGCAGTAGTATTCCTGAATGAATGACTTTGCCTTGGGCCTCAGTTTCCCCACCTATAAAATGACAAGTGTTGCCAAAGTGATATGTAAAGACATTGACAGCCTTGACATTCTCTCATATTATGAGGATTGAATATCAATGTAAAATTCAATGAATAAATTGCCTTAATATCTTTTTCCTCAACATAAATCATGAATAACAAAGTGAAGGTGACACCCTAGTTGTGATTTTCATAGGCCATCATGTCATTTATTTTCTATCTGAGTGCATATTGCATCACCATTCTACTTGGTCAGGAAGGATAACTAATCACCACACCTCAGTGCTTGTAAAACCCTTCATCCTTGCATTCTCAAATTTTGTCTCTTAAAATCAACTGATCCAAGTAATGACTCAGAGACTTTGGTGATAGTTTCTTGTTCTTCTGGGGTAGTTTCTTCAGTTCTTAGGTCCCAATCTAGCTAAATTGAATTCATTCTGGGCTGAGACTTTGTCATGCTTAAATATGTGTCGGTTTATTCTAATGAATCACTGTGTTGAGGAACACTATCTTAGATGCAGTCAACCCTCAGAGGAAAGGCACAGAAAGAAATGAAATTAGATGAGAGTAAATATGTTAAGATACATTGTGTGGGACATACATACTTTAGGTAGGTACTTCAATTCTAATTTAAACTGCAAAATTCCAATGTAATTACATTGCAATTTAAAGAAGCAAAGTTCTTTTCCTAGCAATATTGAGCAAAGGGAAAATAATCTTGGGGTGGACCTACAGCTAGAAAAATGCATATCAGGAAGCTTTAATGGAATCACTACAGTGTGCCACAAGTCTCGAGGTTCCTACAAAATTCTCCAGGCACTTAGAAGCTGTAGCCAACATCTACCATGACTGGTTAGCTCTTGCTGTTGTTGTTGTTATTATGTGCCGTCGAGTCAACCCTGACTCATAGCGACCCCTCCTTGGGTTTCTGAGGCAGTATCACTACGGAAGTAGGATTGCCCA
>NW_006921733.1:3719661-3724180 GCF_000298275.1 Orycteropus afer afer
ACCCACCAGCCACTCCTCAGAAGGAAGATGGGGCAATCTACTTCTGTAGTGATACTGCCTCAGAAACCCAAGGAGGGGTCGCTATGAGTCGGGACTCACTCGACGGCACATAACAACAACAATGGCTAATGATACTGAGCATTTCTTCATGTTTGTTAGCTGCCTGAATGTCTTCTTTGGTGCAGTGTCTGTTCATGTCCTCTGTCTATTTTTTAATTGGATTATTTGTCTTTTTGTAGTTAGGTTATTGAAGTTTTCCATAAGTTATAGAGATTAGCATCTTGTCTGATATGTCATTGTCAAAAACTTTTTCCCAGTTAGTGGGTTCTCTTTTTACTCTTTTGGTAAAATCTTTTGATGTGCTTAATTGTCTAATTTTTAGGAGGACCCAGTCATCTATTTTGTTTTCTGGTGCAAAATAGAATATGTTAAGCTTTTTACACACCACTATTGCAAAATTGAGCATATTAATGTGTGGATAACATTTGAATATTAGCCCTTTTAATAATATTAACAATTTTTTGAGTCAGTTTTGTGCCACACATTTTCTAGTGATAATTTTATCTCTTATTTTAATTGTGAGAGTTCGGGTGGGGTGGGTGAAAACCTGAGTTGTTGGAAAAGTAGAAATACATGTCCATGTGCTTATGGTTTCTTGAAACTGTATTCAGAACAGGATGGCTCCCTCTTAGACTTTGGTCTTCATTCATCTAAGAGAGGTGAGGCAGGAATTTCAAGTCTGATCAAGTCAGATTTGCCAGCTGTACCAAAGAGCTGAGATTTATTAATTCAATGCTGTAGAGGAACAGAGGTGTGCAGATTTAGGAGCAACATAATTAAGTCGACATTTTATCATAATCATTTTGGTCACTTTGTAGAGGATGACAGATGATGGGTAGTATTCTGAATATTGAGCTATGTGCAAACACCCATAGATTGCTATTTTGGAAGAAAAGTGTCCTATCTCTACAAGTTGAGATGTATCTATAGACAAGAGTACTAAGAAGAAGAAGAAGAAAAAAATCACACTAAGTATCACATAAATCCTCAGTTTGTTGTCAAATTGTTTTGTAAAGTTAGTGTGGGTTCTTGAAAGTCTTAATAAACATGGGCTCTATGATTGTCACAAAGTCCTCTTTTACCAATTCTTGCCTTTGACTAGGTCTTTAATGGAATTAATTTATTTTCAGATGTGTGTAGGAATGAGAACCTCCAGAAAAGAACACAAAACAGGGTCCTATTATAAATATGTTATTAGAAGGCAATAAAAGGAGATTTTTTTTTCCCCCAAAGTGGGAAAAATAGAAACAAATGAGATAGAACTAGAGGTACACTTAAAGTGTTTTTAGCAATGCTTAGAATATGTATAAGTGAGACTTCCCCTGAATCAAAAATAAATAACAGAAGGTAGCATCAGTTAGAGAGATTGAGGGTCTCTACCTTTGGACTAAAAGATACATGGCTTTTTGCAGGTTGCCTTTGGCTGCAGAAGAAAAATACAAGGCAAGGGGAAAAAATAGCCAAAGAGAAGGAATGCATGACAGAGGTAGGGGAAAGAGAAGCCATTGAATTAGCAGATCTGAAAGGGTGTCTTAAAGAATGTAGAGTTTGGATGAGTGAGAATTAACTTAAGAAAAAACAAAACAACAACAACAACAAAAAAAAACAACTCACTGCTGTCAAGTTGATTTGCACTCATAGTGACCCCTCCTTGGGTTTCCAAGCCAGTATCTCTAAGGAAGTAGATTGTCCAGTCTTCCTTCTGAGGATTGGGTGGTGGGTTTGAACCACCACCGTTCTGGTTAGCAGTCAAATGACTTAGGCACTATGTCACCAGAGCTCCTGAGAATTACCTAGAGGAGAGGATTTGGGATAGCATGTCCCTCTGCAATGCACAGCATTTAATGATGTAGAGATTAGCAGGTAGGTAGGATACTAGGATGGAGTGGAGTGTCAGCTAGCTAAGATTGATGTGCTGAATCATTGGGAGTTGTGAAGCCAGGAAGGAGTGTCATCAAAACTGTGCTTTCAGAAGGTCAACGTTGTGGTTGTGGCTGGATAGGTTGGAGAAACAGCAAAGCAGTTAGTGATCAATGGAGTTGGATCGTTCATAAGAAAACAGAAGAGGATTGATGGAATTCTGTTAAGTGAGTGGCAATGAGAACAGACAGAAGGACTCATGAGAAAAGCAAGCTGTTTGAGGTCAGTAAGACTGACTTACAGGTTTCAAACCTAGATACCAGAAGAGGAATTCTAGGCATGGCCACTTCAGAGATTGACTATAAATCCTTCATGGCAGCTGTGAGGGTGAACTGGTTCCTAGATGATGAATTAAGTTGATGAGCCCTTAGTTTTGAATGACATGGATGAGCTGAACTACCTGGGGAGGCTGGGCCTAAGACTCAGGGATAGGAACATTTCTACTCTATTCCAGTAGATTTGAACAATCTTTACCTGCATCATGGTTATTATCTTATCTGCTGTGTTGTATGTAGTTCTTTCTTCTTAAAGGTGATTTTATACCTCCTCTACCAGCACACATTCATGGATGTCTGTGCTCATACTTGGGGAAGAAGATAAGAGAACATGACACTCCATTGCTGAAAAACATTTTGCAGTTTGTACCCTCCGGGTCCTTAAGAGAAAAATCAACTTCACGCTTACATTTTGAAGAAGAGGCCTTTGTTTCCTTGCCATCATTTAGATATTGATCAGCTCCAGGGTAGCTGGAGTTGGGGACATTTCCTTTAGGAAGTGTGATGACTTCTGCATGGCTTACTGTTTTACATTGAAAATCTCCCTCTGCTTTCACAGTGATTTGTGTTTTTACCATGGCTTGTTCCCTGAAAATTTTGCTTTTTGCATTGAGAAGGTGTAGCAAGTCTGAAAAATGTAAAGCTCTCTACGAAACCTTGAGATCATGTTCTATGCATTATAGATGAGTTGTAATAAAGTCCATAAGTCAGGGTGGTCCCAGGTCCAGCAAATGATTTGTTCTTGGCTGTTAAATGAAAGATTAATGGTTCACACCTACCCAGATGTACCTCAGAAGAAAGGCCTGGTTATCTATTTCAGAAAAAAAAAAAAAAAAATCACTCATTGAAAAACTCATGGAGCACAGTTCTACTGGGACACACATGGGTTCCCCAGGATTCAGGATGGAATTGACTTGATGGCAATTGGATTTTTTTTTTTTTTTTTTAATAAGCCAGGCCAGGAACATTTTCAGTAGTTCACTGACAAAGGAAGCTATTTTTCACACAAGTTACCAGATAGGACTCATTGAATGAGGACATCAGCCATTAGGGTGATGTAACTTATTATTAGTAATTATATATTATCACAGAATTAATGCAGCCTCATACACCACTATACATGTTAAAAACATTTTTAGCATTTTGTTATCTCTATTGAGTTATTGCTACCCCAAGTATATATTCTGTGTATTCAGAATTGGTTGGCAAATTAAGTTTTATAAATGATTATTATTTCATAATTTGTTCAACATGATTGGCAATGCTCAGTCATTTCCTTTTAGTTCCTGACTTGGCATGCAAAAATATATTGTCATGATTTTTCATCCTTGTGAGAGTGTATTATGTTGTGTGGGCTTTCTTGTCTTTGTTTTCTTGGTTGTAGCACATCCTACACACAGATGCAAGGAAAATCCTCTGTAACCATCCTATCTATGGCTCTGTCCTCGGTCAGACCCTTCCTACCTCCTCTTTAATAACTGTCATATGCTTCCCATGTTTTTTTCTTTTCTTTTCTTGTCTTTTGCTTCCATCTATCTATGGGGTGAGTATAAAAGCTTGCTGGCTTGAATAGTGGCATCATCTCTCCATTTCATACCTGTCCTGTCCCTCAGGCTCCCACAAACCTCATTTTTAAGTAAACTTCTTAGCTAGTCTTTGATTGCTCTTACTGTTCTATATACACACTCACTTCAGGTTTCCAAAATTGTGATGTTTACGGAAACAGTCTGCCACATCTTTCTCCCAAAGAGTGACTGGGGTGTTCAAACCACTGTCCTTTTAGTTAGCAGCCTTGCACTTCACCAGTTCATCAGAAGGGCTACTCTACATACCCTTCACAGAAAAATAAACTCACTGCCCTCAAGTTGGATCTGACTCAAAGGGACCCCTCCTTGGGATTCTGAGGTGGTATCACTATAGAAGTAGATTACCCAACCTTCCTTCCGAGGAGTGGCTGGTGGGTTTGAACCACCAGCCTTATGGTAAGCAGTCAAATGCCTTAGGCACTTGTTGTTGTTGTTGTTATTTGCCGTCGAGTCGGCCCCGACTCATAGCGACCCCTCCTTGGGTTTCCGAGGCAGTATCCCTAAGGAAGTAGGAGTGCCCAACCTTCCTTCCGAGGAGTGGCTGGTGGGTTTGAACTGCCAGCCTTCTGGTGAGCAGTCAAGTGCCTTAGGCACGATGCTACCAGAGCTCCTTCTTAGGGTTCCATATTTTGCTGTATTGTCCCATAGAACTCATGGACTGCTGAGGAAATGGCTTAT
>NW_006921733.1:3724280-3738461 GCF_000298275.1 Orycteropus afer afer
GGGTTTGAACCACCAGCCTTATGGTAAGCAGTCAAATGCCTTAGGCACTATGCCACCATTGTATGTTTAGCCAGCACTCTATTTTTGTCTGGTTATGTGGCTTTGTGATTTTTGTCATGCTGCCTTTTTGGGATATGTTATTTTTCCCCTTGAGGGAGGTGCTGGTTTATTTTCTCTGGTCTTGTTGTGCCTTCTGAGAACTGAGTGCTGTGTATGGAGTTTAAATTTGTATTTGACTAATATTTATTGAAATTTTCTGTAAACCAAGTTAGTCCTGGATGATTTCAGATGCATGCTTAGTAATTATAAACTAATAATGATAATAATAGATAGGTATTGGAGAATTATTGTGATCTGGACAGTTCATGAAGCAGCTTGCATACATTATCATTTAATCTTCACAAAAACTCTGGAGGAAGGGGCTGTTTTGAAGCAAATTTTACATTTTAAAGTTAAGTAACTTGCCTAGGTTGATGTAGTTCAATATTCTGCATATCTTCCTTGATGGACTTTTCCATTTAGCTCTGTGTCCAGTGTGTGGCAGTGTATGAGAATTCCCTTCCAGGACAAATGTACCTGTCTGGATATTCACCTCAGTCCCATCAATCCCCTGACTTTGTCATCATGTGGTGCTCAGCCTCTAACAGCTACCTTGTATTCCACTTCCCTAATCCTTGCAAAGTCAATACCCTTGGTTTAGCCTACTGACCTTGTCTATCTTTGCACCCCTCCATCTGTGTGCTTCTTGGTCTTTCTCTATCATCTATACACTGACAAACCCATGATCACATAACAAAAAACATAACTGTTCCATGAGACCCTGACTCAGATCATAAATAACCATTTGGAGGTGTAAACATTGCAGATATAAAATACCCAAAGTAGAACTCTTGAAACATTGACTCATTGATCCTCTAGCTCTTGGTCTGTGAAGTTCCACTGGACAGCAGGTACAGAATAGATTATTGCTTCCCCATCTTTGCCCATCCCAGCCTGACACCCAGCCTCATCATCCCCTTTCTGGATTTCCCTTCCTTCTCCCAAAGTAGCTGAAGTGATCATTTAAAATTGCAGATTAAACAACTGGAAAGAAACTCAACAAAGATGCAGAGGAGCTAAACAATACAATCCACCAACTTGGCCTTATAGACATCTACAGAGCTCTTTACCCAACAACAGCACAATATACATTCTTCTCCAGTGTACATGGAACACTTTCCATGATAGAGCATATGTTAGGCCATAAAGCAAGCCTTAATAAATTTAAAAACATTGAAATACTGCAAAGCATCTCTCAGATCATAATGCTATCAAATTAGAAATCGACAATAGGAAGATCAACAGAAAAAGAGTAAACACATGGAAACTGAAAAACACTCTCCTTGAGAAAGACTGGGTAAGAGAAGATATCAAAATTGAAATTCAAAAATTCCTTAAATCAAATGAGAATGAAAGCATTACATACAAAAATCTCTGGGACACAGCAAAAACAGTGATCAGAGGCCAATTTATAGCAATAAATGCACACATCAAAAAAGAATAAAGAGCCAAAATCAACACTTTAAAAGGAGATCTCCAACAATTAGAAAAAGAAGAGAAAGAAAGGCCTACAGTCACCAGAAGAAAGGAAATAATCAAGATTCGAGCAGAAATCAATGAAACAGAAAATAGAAGGGCTATAGAAAAAATCAACAAGACCAGAAGTTGGTTTTTTGAAAAGATCAATAAAATTGACAAACCACTGGCAAATTTAACAAAGGAAAAGAGGAACAGATATAAATAACACAAATAAGTAACTAAATGGGTGACATCACAACAGAACCACCTGAAATAAAAAGGATAATATCAGGATACTATGAAGAACTGTACTCCAACAAATTTGAAAATCTGGAGGAAATGGACAGTTTTCTAGAAACACACCACTTACCTAAACTAACACAGATTGATGTGGAAAAGTTTAACAGGCCCATCACAAAAGAAGAAATGGAACAGGTCATCAAAAAATTACCAACTAAAAAAAGTCATGGCCCAGACGGTTTCAGCGGAGAATTCTACAAAACATTCAGAGAAGAACTGATAGCAATGCTACTCAAACTATTCCAAAACATAGGAAAGGATGGAATCCTCCCTAACTCATTTTATGAAGCAAGCATAACCTTAATACCAAAACCAGGCAAAAACATCACTCAAAAGGAAAACTACAGACCAATATCCCTCATGAATATAGATGCAAAAATCTTCAACAAAATCCTAGCCAATAGACTCCAACAACATATCAAGAAAATCATTCATTATGACGAAGTGGGGTTTGTATCAAGTATGCAGGGATGGTTCAACATTAGAAAAACAATCAACATCATCAACCATGTAAATAAAACAAAGGAGAAGAACCGTACAATCATATTAATCAATGCAGAAAAGGCATTTGATAAAATCCAACACCTAATCCTGATCAAAAGTCTCAGCAAAATAGGAATAGAAGGGACATTCCTCAACATGTTAAAGGGCATTTATGCAAAACCAAGAGCCAACATTATTCTCAATGGTGAGAGACTGAAACCATTCCTCTTGAGAACAGGAACCTGACAAGGATGCCCGCTATAACCACTTCGATGCAATATCATACTGGAAGTCCTAGCCAGGGCCATAAGGCAAGAAAGGGAAATCAAAGAATTCAAATTGGTAAGGAAGAAGTCAAACTATCCCTATTTGCTGATGATATGATCCTATACCTAGAAAACCCGAGACTCAGTCAAAAATCTATTGGAACTAATTGAGAAATTTAGCATGGTGGCAGGATATAAGATCAACATCCAAAAATCAGTTGGATTCCTCTACACCAGCAAAGAGATTGCTGAAAAAGAAATAAGGAAATAAATAACGTTTACAATAGCTACCAAAAAAATAAAATACTTGGGAATACATCTTACCAGGGACACAAAAGACCTGTACAAAGAAAACTATAAAAAACTACTTCAAGAAACCATAAGAGATCTACATAAATGGAAGAATATTCCATGTTCATGGATAGGAATATTGAAGGCTGTGGAAATGTCAGTTCTGCCCAAAGCAATCTATACATTCAATGCAATCCCAATCCAAACCTCATCAACATTCTTTAGGTATATGGAAACTATATGGAAAGGAAAGACACCTCAGATAAGCAAAGCACTATTGAAGAAGAAGAACAAAGTAGGAGGTCTGACAGTGTCAGAACTCAAAACCTACTATACAGCCACAGTAGTCAAAACTGCCTGCTATTTGTTTAATGTTATAGAATGCATTCACAATAAGAAATATGGAGGAAATGGGAATTTAAAATGACGAAGTTAAGTGGAGTTTTGTGGGATTACAACATATCTTGTCTGCCAAAAAGCCCGGATACGTTATCCATGGTTTAATGCCAAAGTGTGAGGAGCCAGCAGAAGAATGGAAACAGTCTTTGTTATAATGTTTATAAGGGAAAGTATGCCAATCATTCAGGAAAAGCATAGTCATCTCTGACACCAAGACTAGAGAATGTCCTTATAGCAAAGGAATTTTTTTGGCATTATGAACAGTATCTTCAAAAATATCCTTAGAATTAAATTAGGAATAAATTTTATTGACTCATTCTCAGTATAGGCCAAAGACATCATTAAAAAGAAGATATGGTGAAATCAATTTATCAGAGGAATAGAGTCTATGACAATCTACATTATTTCTGGAATAAATTTCCTAATGTAATACAGTATACCAACAACATTATAAGATCATGGGCAGACCATAGCCAGTGCTCATGAGACATAATGTATGATTACATTAAGGGAAACAATTAAAAGTGTCCCAGGAGAATTAAAAGATGAACAAAAGATCAAACTATAATCCATTAAGAAAATGAAATGCAAATGCAACCAACAGACTGGGAGAAAATTGTTTCCAATCACATATCTGATAAAAGATTTATATCCAGAATACAGAAAGGACACTCAAAACTGAAGACAAAAAGCCCAATTGAAAATGAGCAATGATTTGTATAAATACTTCCCCCAAAGACTGACAATACCAAGTGTTGACAAATTTGTGGAAAAACTGGAAACTTCATAAATTGCTGGTGGGAATATAACATGGTATGAACAGATTCACAGTTTCTTAAAAATGTAAGTATAGGATCCATATTACTCAGCAGTTCCACTTATCATTATCAACTCAATAGAAATGAAATTTTATGTCAACACAGATACTTCCATGTGGATGTTAATAGCAGTACAATTCATAACAGCCCAAAACAGAAAACATCCCAAATGCCTGTTAAATGATGAAACAAGATATGATCAATCCATTACAGTGAAATACTATTTGGCAATAAAAAGAATGCATATACAACAACATTGCTTGACTTCAGAAACTGTGCATATCTTCTGATTCCATTTATATAAGAAAGGCAAATCTATATGCAGAGGGAGGAGATGAGAGGTTGCCTGGAACTGAGGAGAAAAGTGGAGACTCATTCAAGAACGCATGAGAGAACTTTGTGAGGTGATGAAAATGATCTAACACTGCACTATGGTAATTTTGCCTAACTGCATACATTTCCTAAAAGCTATTTGATTTAACTCAAGGACAACTAACAACAACAACTCTTATAATGGATGAAATTTTTGTATATGACTTATACCTCTTAAGAAATGAAATAAAATAACCTTATCAATATGATCTTTTACTTCTTAGCAAAAAAAAAAAAAAAAAAAAATCAATAGTCAGTATTCTTATTTTATCTAGAAATATTAAAATATACAATAGTAATATAACTAACTCTGTTATCAGGGACTGTTTGTTAACTTATTTGATCCTTGCAATAAGCCTATGAAATAGGTACTAGAATTGTCCTCATGTTAGTGACAAGGAAAGGAAAGTAGCGATATATATCTTGTCCAGTATCACACAACCTGTAAATGGTGGAGCCAGGATTCAAAGGCAGACAGCCAGATCCTAGAGTTTGCTAGCAATCACTGATGAGACACATCCTTGTTATGCCCGGTTCTCTACCTCAGGGTGCTGGGTGGCAAAAACTGTTAAGTGATCACCTACTAGTCAATTCCAAGCCTAAAGGGTAACTAATGGCCACAGTTTTGGAGGTTTCGCAAGTCTCTACCCCAACCAGTAATTCTGGTCTTTTTTATGTTTTTGGATTTTGTTGCACAATTTTCTCCCACTCTACTCAGGATTTCCGATTTTGATCCCTTTCTTTGTGGTTGGTGTTCATAGCCAGACACCAACAATTTCTTCTCGTCTCAGGGTCATGTAGGCTGAGGTTCCCATCATCCATTAGTCCCTTGGACTAATTGTTTCTATACTTTTTTGATTTTCTTCACTCTTCTTTGCTCTGGATGAGGAGAGACCAGTAGTCACATCTTAGACAGCCTAACGTCAGTTCTTGCTTATATGCTACCTCCTGAAATGGTTGAACATCGGCAAATTCTTTTTGTCTCAGTGACTCTTTATATTCCTTCTATCTTCTTTTGATGCTTTCTGCATCATTATGTATTTTGCCCACAGAATTCTTCAATATTGCATCTCAAGGCTTGAATATTTCCTTCAATTTTTTCACCTTGAGAAGTGCCTAGTGTATTCTTCCCTTTTGGTTTTCTAATTCCAGGTCTTTTCACTTTTCATTATAGTACTTTACATTGTTTTCTTGAGACACTTTTTGAAATCTTCTGATCAGCTCTTTTATTTGCTTTAGCAACTCTCTGTTAAACAGTAAGTTTCAGAGCTTCTTCTGACATCATTTTGGTCTTTTCTTCTTTTCATGTCCCTTTAACGACCTTTTGCTTTCTTCGTGTATGATGTTTTTGATGTTGTGTCATAACTCATCTGGTCTTCACTCATTGGTGTTCAATGCATTAAATCTGTTCAGATGGTCTGTAAATATGGATGGGATATAATCAAAGCCGTATTTTGGTTCTTGTGAACTTGTTTTAATTTTCTTCAGCTTCAGCTTAAGCTTTCATATGAACAATTGATAGTGTGTTCCACAGTCAACACCTGGCTTTGTTCTGACTGGTACTATTGGTCTTCTCCATCAACTTTTTTTCACAGATGTAGTCAATTTGATTTCTGTGTATTCTATCTAGTGAGATCCACGTGAGTAGTCATCATTTATGTTGTTGGAAAAATGTATTTACAATGAATAAATCATTGGTCTTGCAAAATTCTGTCATGTGATTCCTGACGTCATTTTTTTTCACCAAAGCCATAATTTCCAACTCCTGATGCTCCTTTGTTTCCAACTTTTGTATTCCGATCACTATTCATTATCAACACATCTTTTTTTTTTTTTTTCAGTCAAATTGAGACTCCTAAAGTAGGTAAAAATAATTAATTTAATCATCTTTGGCTTCAGTGGTTAGTGCACAAATTTGTATTTACTGGTCTATTATTAACCAGTATTAACTGGTCTTCATTGTAGGTGTGTGGATATCATCCTATCAATGACAGCATTGTACTTCAGGATAGATCTTGAAATGTTCTATTTGATCATGAATGTAATGCTATTCCTCTTCAATTTGTCATTCCTAGCTTAGTAGACCCTGTGCTTGTCTGATTCAAAATGGTCAATAACAGTCCATTTCAGTTCACTAATGCCTAGAATATTGATCTTTATGCATTCCATTTCATTTTTGACACTTTATAATTTTCCATACTTCATACATCCCACATTCTGATTATAAATGAATGTTTGCAGCTGTTTATTTTCATTTTGAATTACGGCCCATTAGGAAATGAATGTCCTTGTTTTAGATGGTTCTCTAGAGAAGCAAAACCAGTAAAGCTTATATATACATACAAAGAAAGAGAAATGCACCTTAGGAAAATGGCTTACACACTTACAGAAGCTGGTAAATCCCAAGTTCTTGGATCAAACATCAAGCTCAAGGATTTTTCTGACTCACGCAGCTGCAGGGGCTGAGGAGCTCAAGGTTGGCAGGTAGTACACCGGCTACTGACTCCAACAAATGATGAATCCAAGATCTCCAGGCTGAATGATGGATTGTTCACTCATGGACAGTTGTAGGCAGCACAACATGATGAAGATCCACAGAAGAGTGTCTCTTCTCCCAGGATGTCCATAAATATATTGGAAGCAGGTCACACTCCTAGGGAAACTCCCTTTCAGTGGATTGGCTGCTCAAAACATAAACATCCAATCCCATCATGGGAATAATCCACATCACAATTGCTTAAAACACACAGAATTGTGGTCCAGTCAAGTTGACACCCAGCTTCAACTATCACGGTCCACCCCTTGTCAACTTGGCAGTTGTACACATCTTCTTAACCATATAATACAATCTTTAAATAAGGACAATTATAAAGTCATATTTGTGCCTAACATGATAAAATAACACATGTACAACTGAAATACATTAATCTTATTTACTTTCCACAGTTCATAACAAAAGGAAACAAAAACATTTGATGCAGATATATAATGAAGAAATATAACAGTCACAGTCCTTGTTTCTGCAACTGGTCACATGGTCATAGCTGATATTGAAATTACCTTCTTCCACCACCCATTCCATATTTCCCTTGCCCTCAGCAAGCACCTCAGTTGGTTGTGTTTCTTTGCCTGATGGGGTGACCCAAACCTTAATTCCTGAAGGGTCTGAGCCATTAGTAGTCATACCAGATTTGGGTTGCTGTAATTTTCCATTGACTTTATTCACAGGGCTTGGTAGTACTAAGAGACGTTCTAAAGAATCTCCTGTATTCCAGACATATTCTTCTTTACCTCCATTATGTAATGTCAATGCAATTTCCCCTTGGTAATCAGGACCTATCACACCAGAGAGTACAGTAACCACCCTTCTTTGTCTGTTGATCCAGAGGCATGAGAAAGCCAAAATAGCTGGGTGGCATTCTTAACTTCCAGTTCAGTGCAATCAGTATTGTGTCTCCAGGTGGGAGTGCTCCTCCCTTTGAGACTAAGATCTCTAGACCTGCAGAGCATAGGGTAAAAAGAAAAACTTTTTTGAGTGGGACACTCGGGGTAGTAGTGAGTGTTACCACTCCCATTTCCACCCCTTGGTTCCTGTACCCATGAATCATGGCTGTTGGACAAATAGCACCATATATTGGACGTTGGTTTAGAGCATATACAACCTCCTGGAGAACACTGACCCAACCTTCAAGGTATCACCACCTAGCTGGGACCGTAATTGTGTTTTCAGTAGGACTTTCCATCCTTCTGTTCTATCAAGCCAGTTACTTCTGGATGATAGAGAACATGGTAAGGCCAGTGAATTCCATGAGCATAGACACACTGCCATGCTTCATATGCCATAAAGTGAGTCCCTTGTTCTGAAGCAATGCTGGATGGGATACCATGATGGTGGATAAGGCATTCTGTAAGTCCATGGATGGTAGTTTTGGCAGAAGCATTGTGTGCAGGGAAGGCAAATCCATATCCAGAATAAGTATATATTCCAGAACAAAACACCATCCTTTCCATGATGGAAGTGGCCCAATGTAATCAACTGGCTACCAAGATGCTGGCTGATCACCCGGAAGAATGGTTCCATATTGTGGACTGAGTGTTGGTCTCTGTTGCTGACAGATTGGGCACTCAGCAGTGGTAGTAGCCAAATCAGCCTTGGTAAGTGGAGGTCCATGTTGCTGAGCCAATGCATAAATAACCTCCATCCCTGCCATCATGGCTACTTTGTTCATGAGCCCATTGAGCAATGACAGGAGTAGCTGGGGAAAAAAGATGGCTTATTTCCACTGAATGTATCATCTTATCCACCTGATTGTTAAAGTCCTCCTCTGCTAAGGTCACTTTTTTGTGGGCATTCACATGAGACATGATTATCTTTACTCCTCTGGCCCATTCAGAAACATCTGTCCACATACCTCTTCCCCATACATCCTTGTCACCAATTTTCCAATCATGTTCCTTCTTAGTCCCAGACCATCCGGCTAAGCCATTAGCCACAGCCCATGAATCCATTTACAAGTGCACATCTGACCATTTCTTTACCATCAAAGTGAACAACCATATGCACAGATCGAAGTTCTGCCCATTGGAGGATTTCCCTCCACCACTATCCTTCAAGGAAGTCCCAGAAAGGGGCTGCAGTGGCACTGCTGTCCACATTTGAGTGATGCCTGCATATCATGCAGATCCATCTGTAAGCCAGGCACGAGTTTTCTCTTCCTCGGTCAACTGAGCATAAGGAACTCCCCATGATGCCATAGGTGTAGATTGGGAGAGGGAAGGAAATGTGACTGGAGTGGAGACTGTAGGCATTTGGGCCACTTCCCCATGCAACTTACTTGTGCCTTTGGGTCCTGCTTGAGCCCAATCTCTGGTATACCACTTCCATTTAATGATGGAGTGCTGCTGTGCATGTCCAACTTTATGACTCTGTGGGTCAGACAACACCCAGGTAATGATGGGCAGCTCAGGCCTCATGGTGATTTGGTGGCCCATAGCTAGGTGTTGAGTCTCTACTCCAGCCCAGTAACATACCAAAAGTGGTTTCTCAAAAGGAGAATAGTTATCTGCAGAGGATGGCAGGGCTTTGCTCCAAAACCCCAAGGGTCTGCATTGAGATTCCCCAACAGAAACCTGCCAAAAAACTCCAAAAAACATCTCTCTATGCTAGACAATTCAAGCACCATTGGATCAACTGGATCATATGGCCCAAGTGGCAGAGCAGCCTGCATGACAGCATGAATCTATTGCATAGCCTTTTGTTGTTCTGAGCCCCACTCAAAACTAGCAGCTTTCCAAGTCACTAGATAAATAGGCAGATACAACACACCCAAATGAGAGATATGTTGCCTCTAAAATCCAAAGAGGCCCACAAGACATGCCTCCTTTTTAGTTGTGGGGGAAGCCAGATACAATAATTTATCCTTCACTTTAGTAGGAATATCTCAACATGTCCCATACCATTCGACCCCTAGAAATTTCACTCAGTAGAAAGGTGCCTGAATTTTTGTTGGGTTAATTTCCCACTGTCTAGCATGTAGATGTTTCACCATTAAGTCTAGAGTCATTGATATTTCTTCCTTATTAGGTCCAATAAGTATTACGTCATCAGTATAATGGAACAGTGTGATGTGTTGTGGAAGGGAAAAGTGATCAAGATCCGTATGGACTAAATTATGACATGGTGCCGGAGAGTTGATATACATGAGAAAGCACTGTGAAAGTATATATTGTTGGCTTTTCCAGCTGAAGGCAAATTGCTTCTGGTGGTCCTTTGAAATTGGTATCGAAAAAAAGGCATTGGCCAGATCAATAGTTGCATACCAAGTACCAGGAGATGTACTGATTTGCTCAAGCAATGAAACCACATCAGGAACAGTAGTTGCTATTGGAGTCACCACCTGATTAAGTTTACAATAATCTACTGTCATTCTCCAAGGTCCATCTGTTTTTTGAATAGGTCATATAGATGAACTAGTGGGTATGTGGTGGGAATCACCACCCCTGCATCCCTCAAGTCCTTGATGGTGGCAGTAATCTCTGCAACATCTCCAAGGATGCAATATTGCTTTTGATTTACTATTTTTGTAGGTAGAGGCAGTTCTAATGGCTTCCACTTGGCTTTTCCTACCATAATAGCCCTTACTCCACCTTTCAGGGACTCAATGTGGGAATTCTGCCAAATGCTCAGTATATCTATTCCAATTATGTATTCTGGAACTGGGGAAATCACTACAGGTTGGGTTCATGGACCCACTGGACCCACTGTGAGATGCCCCTTAGCTAAGACTCCATCAATAACTTGACCTCCATATGCTCCCACTCTGACTGGTGGGCCACAATGACCCTTTGGGTCTCCTGGAATTAGTGTCAATTCAGAACCAGTGTCCAGTAATCCCCCAAAATTCTGATTATTTCCTTTTCCCCAGTGAACAGTCACTCTCATAAAAGGCCTCAAATTCCTTTGGGGAAGGCTGGGAGAAAAGTTGACATTATAAATTTTGGTAACATAATGGGATCCTTCCTCAAAGGGATCCACCCTCTCCTTTATTCAAGAGGTTATGGTTCTGTAAACTGACTCAAGTCTGGGAATTGATTGAGAGGCTGTGACTCTGCATTCTGGCAATTCACTCTAGGCTGCTGTTCATGTGACATAGAATTATTCTGTCCATACAGATCAAGTAAATATTTAGTAGGTTTGCCATGTGTTTCACTAATAGGAACACAATGACTAAGCTGGCAATGCCATAATTCCACACAAGTCAGAGTATTCTGATTATGTTCTGACTCTGTGTCCATTATGGTAACCATGTCCACTTTGCCTTTGTTGATTAACTTCTGACACTTTGCCCCTACTACCACAGGGTCCAATCATCCCCGTCAGAGTTAAATGTTTTTGTTCAATTAGGGCATTTCCCACTGTCAAATCTGGCTTACATAAAATAGCAATCAGAGCAGTCTTCAAGGATGCTGGAGCTCCTTTCACCAATTTATTCCTCACTGTGCTGGTGAAAGGTATGTCCTCTGGACTCTCCATTTCTAGCTCTAGTGGTATAATTTGATAAATCTACTCTAATAGGACAATTTCCCTAAGCCTCTATATACCTTCTTCTACATTATACCAAGGCAGGTCTGGTACTTCAATTTGACTTAAGGTAGGCCACTGCATAAACCAGGCTTCATTAAGCCAACAAAATATACTATTAGATCCTTTCCTAACCTCTTGACCTGAAACATTGAATGAAGAATCTGTACTTCGTGGGCCTAAATCAATAAACTCAGACTGATCCAACGTTACATTCCTTCCACCATTATCCCATCCTTCCGTAACTATTCCCATACATATTCTCCAGGTTTTTGTCTGTGCATGTTAACAAAATCAAGTGGGTTGTTTTGGATGCCAGCTCCTCAGTCACACTTCTCACCTTTTGGGGCTCGCTCGGACTTAATTTTAATTATAGGTCTAGCAGCAACAATGGGTAGTTGGGGAAGTTCCTGAGAACATTGAGGGATGTCTTCCATGGCCTCTGTCTCAGGCACTGACCCAGCAGGGACAGCTGGGTTAATCCCACCAAACTGAGGTGGAAGGGATAATGGTTTTATAGTAATCCCTTCAGATGGGAGGGATTCAACAGAATTTAAAGTCTCCATATCCCGATCTTCCTGATTATGTGCCCATATGTCCCTTTTCCAGGTTGCAGGATCCCATTTTTTCCCAATAAAATGCCCTCACTTTAACTTCAGACCATTCTGGGTTGGCAATTTAATTGGCATTGCAATTCAGCCAGCCTTACAATAAGACTCTGGGTTTGGTTTTTGACAGTATCAGCTCTGTTACTAGAAGAAATAGGGCTTTCAGAGCACAACTGGAAACATTGAAGTTCTTTATGCAGTGCTGAAGCTGTGACTCAACAGCCCTGAACTCATCTCGCTTTCATCACTTTGTGTAGTGTAAGTAAGACCAGCCAGCCAGCTTCCTTATACTCCGCATGCTGACAAATTTTCAGAAAAGTATCATATATGGGATCACCCAGAACCTCACTTCTTTAAAGTACTTGATCTATTAGTGGTGCTATTTAGCATATTAATGTTACCACCTCCTGTCACTGATTAGCTGGGCCCTCTTTAGTAAGGGAGGCAGAGTCATCAATGTCTTTATCATTAATCAAATTGGAGAACCAAAACAGAATTGGTGAGAAACAATTTAGGAAGCCCATCCTTATGATTTTGTCTCTTTAAAACCACTCCTGATACCAAATGTGTTAGACTGGGTTGTCTAGAGAAGTAAAACCAGTGAAGCTTATATATACATATAGAGAAAGAGAAATTTATCTTAGGAAAATTGCTCAAACACTTAAAGAAGCTGGTAAGTCCCACTTGGATCAAACATCAAGCTTGAGGATTTTCCTGACTCTTGCAGCTGCAGGGGCTGACAAGATCTCCAGGCTGAATGGTGGATTGTTCACTCACAGACAGCTGTCGACAGCACAATGGTATACCATTTGGTACAACAGGATCCCAATCCACAGAAGATTCTCTCTTTTCCCAGGATGTCCATAAATAAATTGGAAGCAGGCCATACCCCTAGGGAAACAACCTTTCAATGGATTGGCTGCTCAAAACATAAACATCTAATCCCATCATGAGAATAATCCACATCACAACTGCTTAAACCACACAGAATTGTGGTACAGCCAAGTTGACTCATGGCTCCAATTATCATAGTCCCCAAAACTTATCTCCATCCAAGTCATTAAATTCACCTCTACTTGAAGGGGCAGCTCTTCCTCAGTGATATTTTGAGTGCTTTCCAACCTGAGGGTTTCATCTTCCGGCACAATATCAGACAATGTTTCACTGCTGTTCATAAAATTTTCCAGTAGTATATCAGATGTGGTTTCATTGTTATTCATAAGGTTTTCATTCATCAATTTTTTTTTCAGAAATGGATAGCCCTGTCCTTGTCTGCAGTTTGTGTTGGTTTGGAAGCTCCATTGCAATCCGTCCACCATGTGTGATTCTGTTGGTATTTGAAATACTAGTGCCTTAGCTTCTGGCATCACCACAACAAGAACACCCCCACAATATAACCCCCCCAAGTTTTCTTACTAGTTAGGGGCAAAGTATGGCTCAGAACTCAGAACTCTAGTGATAGTTTCACCTTTCACCATCAGCTTGTATGGGCAAATGAATGAGTTCTGTAACATGTTGAGTTCACATTCCTTTGTTTAGGTAAGACTAGGACTTGACTCTACTATCTGCATGTCAGTTTGTTATACTGTGGTGGCCTCATATTGTTGTGATGCTGGAAATCATGTTATTGGTATTTTAAATGCAAGCAGGGTGACCCATAGTGGACAAACTTCAGCAGAACTTGCAGACTAATGCAGACTAGGAACAATCTTCTGAAAATTAGCCAATGAAAACCTTATGGATCACAACAGACCATTGACTGACTTGCTTGTTTTGAACACATCATCAGGAGGGATTAATCACTGCAGGAGGATATCACATGTTTGATGAAGTAGAGGGCAAAGGAGAGTAAAGGAGACCCTCAATAAGATGGATTGGCATAAAAGTCACAATGATGGACTTGGACAGGTGGGCAACTATTAGGTTGGTTACAGGATTAGACATAGGTTTTTTTCTGTTGTACATAAATTAGCTATGAGTCAGTTTGTTTTCTGTTTCATTTATTT
>NW_006921733.1:3738728-3742122 GCF_000298275.1 Orycteropus afer afer
TTATTCAGTTTCCACATATTTGATATTTTTTCCTTGATCTTCCTATTGTTGATCTCTAAGTTTATAGCATTGTAGTCTGGGAAGATATTTTGTAGTATTTCAGTGTTTTTGAATTCATTGAGGCTTGTTTTGTGTCCTAACATATGCTCTATTCTGGAGAAGGATCTGGTGCACTGGACAACAGTTTGTATTGTGCTTTTCTTGGGTGGAGTGCTCTCTGTCTATGAGGTTGAGTAGGTTGATTGTGTTGTTGAGTTCTTCTGTATCTTTGTTGAGTTTTTTTCTAGTTGTTCTGTCTCTTAAAAAAGTGATGTATTAGTTTCCTACTATCATTGTAAAAGGAGCTCTGGTAGCATAGTTCTTAAGGACTTGACTGCTAATCAGAAGGCTGGCAGTTCAAACCCACCAGCCACTCCTTGGAAGGAAGGTTGGGCAATCTACTTCTGTACTGATACCTCCTTGGAAACCCAAGGAGGGATCACTATGAGTCAGGTCCAACTCAATGGCACACAACAACAACAACAACAACCATTGTAAAGTTGTCTATTTTTTCCTTTCAATTCAGTTAATATTTGCTTTACGTATTTTGGAGCACTTTCATTGAGTGCATAGATGTTAATTATGGTGATGTCTTCTTGGTCAATTGATCCTTTTAGCTGCATATAATGACCTTCTTTCTTCTTGATGCTGTTTTTCACCTTGAAGTCTATTTTATCAGAAATCAATATTGCCCCTTCCATTGTTTTTTTGGTGGCCATTAGCTTGGTATATTTTTGCCCACCCCTTAATTTTTAATTTGTTTTTATCTTTGTGTCTACACTGGGTCTCTTGTTGGCAGCATATTGATGGGTCTTTTCTCATCCAATCTGCCACCCTCTTTCTCTTGACTGGTGCATTTAGTCCAGGAACATTGAGTGTGAATAGTGACATGTATGAATTTATTGCTGTCATTCTATTATTTATTTTTTTATTTATGTCATATTGTTGGTCATTTCCTGTCCAAATATTTGTCTGTGCTGAGATCATTGTTGGTTTTGTGCTTAGTAAGCCCATGTTTTTCTTCTTTCTGGGTTTGCTTAGGAAGATTGTGAATTTTCTTTGTGGTTACCCTGAAGTAAATTATTTTCTTTTTCTTTTTCTTTTCCTTTTTTTTTTTAAATTGTGATTTGAAAGTATACAGAGCAAATTCACTTTCCATACAGCAGCTCACATACACTTTGCCTCATGGCATTGACTACAATTTGCCACAATGCAATAGCTCCCCTCCCACGTTCTTTCCATAGTTACCTTTTCCCTGTGTCCTTCCCTCCATGCACTCCTGCCCCCTGATGTCTCCCTGTGCATATACAGTCCTTCTATTCTCCCATGATTGTTCTCTCCAAGGAGTGTATCTACCTAATGTAAATGTTCTCCTCATATGCTTGTCCTCTATTTGGCTGGAAGACACATGAGTAGGTTCAATTCCAGACATGAAGTGCAGCTAGGAGCCATAGTCTCAGGGGTTCCACCAGCCTCCATCAGGCTCTATCAGGACAACAAAACTGCACCCCTATACTTTTTTTAATGTTTTTGAGTTTTGTTCCACATTGTTCTCCAACTTTATCCAGGATCTCCTACATAGATCCCCCTCCAAGTGGTTGACAATGGTAGCCAGGCACCATCTAGTTCTCTGATCTCATAGTTGTATTGACTGAGGATCTCATAGTATACCAATCACTTGGACTAATTGTTTCCATGAATCTTTGGTTGTCTTCATTCTTTTTTGCTCTGGATGAGGGGAGACCCATCATTGCATCTAGATGGCCATTTATAAGCTTTTAAGATCTCAGTTGTCACTCACCAAAATAGGATGTGGAACAATGTTTTGTGTAGCATGTTATGCCAATTAAGCTTGATGTTCCCTGCAACTATAGTTCCGAGCCCGCAGGTCCAACCACTCACTTCCTCTAGGTAGCTGGCTGTGACCAAGAGTGACTACAACCTTGTTCCTTGTCAGCTCTACTATATATCTGGGAATTCTTACAAAACATAGCTATATACTTGTAGATATTGCTATATCTACAATATACATTGTTTGCCAACCCTATACATGGACTTGGGCACCCTACCCCCTGCATAGATATATGTAATAGATCAACCTGTCCACACATCTATCCACACATATATCCATGTTTGGCTTCATTGAAAACGCAGTACTGTGTGTGCAAAATAGTTCATCTTTGTTGTCTGTACCTTCCATGCACCTCTCTATGTCTTTGTTTTCCTCAATGCCATAATGTTGATCACTCACGTTTGGTACATTGCCCTTCTTTCCACCCAAATCAATACTTGTCTCTACCTACCTAACAGTGTTCCCTCCCCTCCCCTCCTACCCCTGGTAACCAACAAAGAAAATTTCCTACCATATATAAACTTTTCCTTGTCTTTTTATAATAATGGACTAATGCAATATTTGTCTTTCTGTGATTGACTTATTTCACTCAGCATAACGTCCTCCAAGTTTGTCTATGTTATACAGTATTTTGCAGATTCTATGTTATTCTTTAGGGTTGCATAGCATTCCATTTTGTGTATGTACCATAGTTTGGTTATCCATTCCTGAAGTAAATTCTTGTCTCCTTAAGTTACGAGATCTGATGATGTAATGCCTAAGGCATTTGACTGCTAACCAGAAGGCTGGCAGTTCAAACCCTCCAGCCACTCTTCAGAAGGAAGACTGGTCAATCTTCTTCCGTAGTGATATTGCCTCAGAAACCCAAGGAGGGGTCTCTATGGGTCAGAAACAACTTGATGGCAGTGAGTTTGGTTTGGAAAATTTGGAACAGTCAATTCTATAAAGACATTATCCTGTCTTCCTCTATGTTTGGAAGTTTTGTAATTAGAAAATGTATTCCCTCTATTTGCTTTGTTGCTGGTGCCGTCTGCAGATTGACTCCCTCGTTTCTTTGTGTACATTGTTTTATGAGCTCATGTTGAACATCTATTTCTGGTTTGCTTCCTAAGTAAGTATGGATATAAAGTGTACTGATTTTAATTTCTTGTGCTCTGTTGTGGATTCTGTATTGTAAGCTTTCTCTTTAGCATTTCTTATAGGGTTGGTCTGGTTTTCACAAATGCCTTTATTTCTGTTTTTCTGAGGATGTCTTGATTTCACCCTCACGTTTGAGGGACAGTTTGGATGGATATAAAATTCTTATTTGGAAGTTCTTTTCCTTCAATATTTTATATATGCTCTTCCATTGCCTTCTTGCTTGCATGGTTTTTGCTGAATAATCAGAACTTAGTCTTATTGGTTGTCCATTGTACGTGACATTTCTTTTTTCCTGAGCTACTTTCAAGATTTTGTCTTTGTCTTTGCTTTTGGAGAGTTTGATTATGATATAGATAGATAGAT
>NW_006921733.1:3742543-3748978 GCF_000298275.1 Orycteropus afer afer
CAGCCACTCCTCGGAAGGAAGGTTGGGCAATCCTACTTCCGTAGTGATACTGCCTTGGAAACCCAAGGAGGGGTCGCTATGAGTCAGGTTTGACTCGACGGCACATAACAACAACAACAACAACAACTTTTGCTCTTGCACTGTATTGTCTAACTCTGTAATTTTAGTGTTCATCCCCTGGATTTCTAATTGCTGTATTTATATGAGTTCTACTTGTTTATTTGTCTTTTTATTTTGTTCTTCATTGGTTTTTCTGAATTCTTCCACTGTACTCTCTGTCTTCTCCTTGATTCTGTTTGTGGCTCCTTAAGCTCTTGTAGAGTCCTGTATATTTATCTTCTGAATTCTTTCTCAGATATTTCTTTTTCCTGTTCTTCTTCCATGATAGATAATTCTTTAGCCTGAGGTTTTATTTCTATTGTGTTATACTTATTTTTGGTTAATGAGTGGTTGTCTGTTGTTTACTAGACATTTTGACATTGTTGTCTTTAACAGTTAATATATTGATTTGTTTCACCTTGATTTTGTGTTTAACAATATTTGAAAGTGTGGAGCAAGTGTATATTTTTGGCTATTAATTTGGATGTATAGGCTGCTCTCTAGTTCTCTTTGTGTTAGTGGTATTACTGGTGGGGATGTGGATGAAGGTCTCTGTTCATTGTGAAGGGAATTTTCAATTGGGATAAGCAGATGTTGTTGGTTAATGTCTTCCTTCTATTGGATGAGGCAGGAGAGAAGGGAAAAAAAGATAAAGAAAAGTAACAAGTCCCTGTTTTCCATGTTTGGGCAAGGTGCTGCTGGTTCAGAGGGTTTGGTTTGTGTCTTCTTGCAATGGCTACTAATGATGGCATGTTGTTGTCCATCACAGAACTGCAGTTCAAAATTGACAGAGATTCCAGTGGGTAGAGGGTCTCTAATTTCTGCTTGAATCACAAAGCATCAAAAATCTTATACCCCAGTCCACTCTGTGTTAAAAGGCGGTCATGGAAGAGTTGACCCAGCCTACTGCTGAGCTCTCTCCAGGACTCTGCCTACTTGGAACAAGTTTCCTCCTTTCCATGACTCCTTTCTGAGCTCCTTGGCATCCCAAGCCAAGGGGCATTTTTGATCTATTTCCCAGTAAAGTTATCTACTCACTCAGCTCAGCCCCCAAGGTCTCTGTCAGGATCTCCTGGTGTGGGTATTCTGAGTCACCACCACCTCTGTGAGTTTTTTTTTTTTTTTTTTCTCTTCCTCCTTGTCTTCACTGATCTCTTCTGTATTGCTAATGAGTCTTCCACTTCTCCATCTCTCAGTATCTCCAGCAGCTAGGCAGGTTCATTTATTTTTCCAAGTTATTTAATCTGCTCTTTTTCTCTGCCTCTATTAGACTTGGTACCCTATCTTCTCCCTAGATGCTCACAACTCCAGTATCACTATTTGTGCTATACCTAGTTATTCAGAAATTAAGAAGCTAGAGGGAACAAACATGTGGGCTACAGGTACAATGCCATCTTCCTCTCCCCTTGAGCATTTTCTTAAAATTTCATGATGCAGCATGGGTTTGGGGTTGGCTTTTTAAAAATAATACTTTTCTGGTAATACTGAAAAACAAGTTACTGAAGAGTTGATTCTGACTCATGGAAACGTTATGTGTATCAGAGTAGAACTATTCTATATAGCTGATTTTTCTGAAGTTTGTTGACTCAAACCTCCCCTTTTTCAGCCCAGTGTGTTACATCAAGAGGGGTCAATCATGTGACATGTATTTTGTTGTTAGCTGCTGTTGAGTTGACCTCTGACTCATGGTGACCCCATGCACCATAGTATAAAACCCAGCTCAATACTATGGTATCTCCATGATGGGTACCAAAACCAGTCTTTCTTCCTAATCCATTGTAGTCTTAGTTTGAAAGCTCCACATGATAGCAATATGCAAGCCTCCATTGACAGATAGACAGTGGCTGTGCATGAAATGCTTTGGCCAAGAATTGAACCCAGGTTTCCTACACAGAAGGCAAGAATCCTACTAATGTATCAACATTGTCCCCTCATATGACATATCCATTGTCATAAAGTCCATTCTGATTCTTGGTGACCCTGATTGTGTCAGAGAAGAACTGCACTCCATAGGGTTTACAGTGGCTGTAATCTATATGAAAACAGATCATCAGCCTTTTTTCTGCAGCACCAATGGGTAGATTTGAACCACCAATCTTTCACTTTTAGTTAAGAACAAACCATTTTTGCCACCAGGTATCTTCACAGGAGATATGAAAAGTAAAGGTATATATATGTATATATATATATGTATATATATATGTATATATATATATATGTGTGTGTGTGTATATATATATATATATATATATATATATATATATATATACGATCTCTGGTAGCATAGTGCCTAAGACACTTAACTGCTAACCAGAAGCTGAAGATGAGGTTCAAACCCACCAGACACTTCTTGGAACAAAGATTGGGCAATCTAGTTCTGTAGTGGTACTGCCTGGGAAATCCAAGGAGGGGTCACTATGAGTCGGGTCTGACTTGATGGCAAATAGCAACAACAAATACACACACACACACACACATATATAAAACACTGCTGTCAAGTCATATCCAACTCATGGCAACCCCTCCTTGGGTTTCCGAGGTGTTATCGCTATGGAAGTAGATTGCCCGACCTTCTGAGAAGTGGCTGGGGGGTTTGAACTGCCAGCCTTCCAGTTAGCAGTCAAATGCCTTAGGCACTACACTACCAGATCTCCTATATGTGTATGTGTGTGTGTATATATATATAGGAGCTCTGGTAGCATAGTGGGTAAAAAAGCACTTGACTGCTAACCAGAAGAAGGCTGGTGGTTCAAACCCACCAGCCACTCCTCGGAAGGAAGGTTGGGCATTCCTACTTCTGTAGTGACACTGCCTCAGAAACCCAAGGAGGGGTCGCTATGAGTTGGGGCCGACTCGACGGCACATAACAACAACAACAACAAATATATATATATAGATAGATAGATAGATAGATAGATGTATGTGTATATATATATATATATATATAAAGGTGTATGTGTTTATATATAAGCATAGGTAAAGTGCATGAAGAAGGCAGTGCTGCTGGTTGCATAGTATCCTTCATAGAGGATTCAGTCCAACTGTAGAGCTAGAAAGGCAGAAAAAATGTGTCTGAACACCATAGTGTAAAAGGAAGGCAGGGAAGTGGTTAAGAAAAATTAATCTGTAAAATAAACACACCTTGGCCAGAGATCAAAGTCCATGGATGGTGCAAGCAGTTTGTACTCTACTACTAACCTAAAGGTTGGCAGCTTGAAAGCACTCGGTGGCATCAGAAGAAAGGCCTGTCATATACTTCCATAAATAATACAGCTAATAAAATCTTATGGAACCATTCTATTCTACACATGAGGTTGCCACATTTTTTTGTTTTGTTTTTCTTTTTGTTTTGGCCAGGAATTAGAACTAGTTGTCTTCAAATATATTTATATATTTGAAAGGTCCTTGGGGAGCAAGGAATTAGATATCTGCCATGGGGCTCCAGAATGAAGAATCAGGTCTGGTGGGGCTCAGCTCCAGTGAGGAAGAGTTTAGTCTGAGGTAGGGTAATGCTCTGTGACCAGTAGATCTCTTGATCACTGGAATAGCTGTTTTCTTCATTTCTGGAGCTTTCTGGCCTCAATATAATTGGGTCAGGATTTTTGATGAGGAGACTATTTTTAGCTCTTGGTGGTCTTAGATGAGTTCTACTAAGATTTTATAATCATCTTCAATTCAACTGTGACTTTCCAAAACAAATTTGAGAAAGTGCACCAAAAAGGTAAGGTGAATAAACAGGTCAAATCTGAATTTTAAAATGGCGAGGTGGGAAGGGGTGGGACAAAAGGCGTTAATAAACAGCAACACTGTATTATATGGTGATATTCTTAACTAGACCAGAGTGATGCTGTGATATGTATGTATAAATTCTCAAGAGCATACATGTGAGATTCTCACTGTTTTATTCTGGAAGGATATTTTAGAATTGTGATGTAAGCCAGCACTTATCATAATGAGGTCAGAAAAGCAAGAAGATTTCAGTGGACACACAGATCACACTGATCAATGAGCAAGGAGTGTAGATACAAGTACCAGGAAAATCAGCCAAATTTCTCATGTAAAAAAATTATATATATATATATTTGTTTGTTAATTAAACTTGAACAAGATAAGTGATACATGCTCCTGTGTCCTGAAAGTTTAGATAAAAGTGTTGTATTTATCAGAGGAGTTATTTGAATATAAGAATGGATGATGAGCCACTTATCCCCTAAGGACCTTCAAGTCTGATCTGAGGGGTAAAGTCTTGTTAGATCAGTGAAAACAACCACAGCAGGGCAACCTATTGCTACTTTTTTCTTTTTACTTTTATTGTGAAAACATACACAACAAGACATTAGCTAACATAACAACTTCCATATTTCCAGCTCAGGGACATTGATTACATTTTTCATGTTGTACCACCATTATTGTTATCCTTTTCCAAATTACTCCATCACCTATTAGCATAAACTCAATGCCCCCGAACAAAAGCTTCCCATTTTCCCCTCCCTCATACCCATGGTAACCACTAATAATCATATATATATATATATATATATATATATCTCCCCCCAATCTATCCAAAAATTAATACTCCCCTCCTCCCCTCCTCTCCCCTCCCCTTCCTTTCCATCCCCTTCCCTTCTCTCCCTTCTTCTCCCATGTCTGGTAACCAACATAAAAAGTTTCTTTCTATATATAAACCTTTCTTTGACATTTTATAATAGTGGACTAATATAGTATTTGTCCTTCTGTGATTGACTTATTTCACTCAGCATAATGTCCTCCAAGTTCATCCAAGTCAGGTGGTGTTTTTCAGATTCTACATTATTCTTTAAGGATGCATAATATTCCATTATGTGTATATACTATGGTTTGTTTATCCATTCCTTGGTTGATAAGTATTTAGGTTGCTTCCATTTCTTTGCTATTGTGAATAGTACTATGATGAACATGGGTGTGCATATATCTAGTTGTGTACTGCCTCTCACGTCTTTAGGATATATACCTAGTAATGGGATTTATGGGTCAAATGATATTTCACTTTCCAACTTTTTAAGGAATCACCATACTAATTTCCACAGTGGTTGTATCATTTTACAGTCCCAACAGCAGTGTATGAAAGTTCCTATCTCTCCACATCCTCACCAGCATTTGTTATTTTCTGTCTTGTTGAATTTTGTTATTAATGTTGGGGTGAGATGGTATTTCATGGTTGTTTTGATTTACATCTCTCTAATGGCTAATGGGGAGTATTGTGGCTTAGTGCCTAAGACACTTGACTGCTAACCAGAAGGCTGATGGTTCAAACCCACTAGCCACTCTTCGGAAGGAAGGTTGGGTAATCTACTTCCATAGTGATATCACCTTGGAAACCCAAGGAAGGGTCGTTTATGTGTCAGATTCAACTAATTGTCAGTGAGTTTGGTTTGGTTTGGAATGGCTAATGATCATGAGCAATTCTTCATGTGTTTGTTCTCTGCTTGAATATCTTCTTTGGTGAAGTTTCTGTTCATGTTTTCTGCCCATTTTGAATTGGATTGTTTGTCTTTTTGATGTTGAGATTTTAGAGTTTTCTATAAATTTTACAGATGACCTTTTTCCGAAATGTCATTGCCAAATACTGTTTCCCCCATCCCCTTTTTTAGGTTCTCTTTTTACTATTTGGAGCAGTCTTTTGAAGCACATAAAAATAATTTTTTAGAAGGTCCCAATCATCTAGTTTATCTTCTACTCTTTGTGCATTTTGGGTTATGTTTGATAGTCTATTTACAACATACATGAGGGTCCTTAAATTTTCCCCTATTTTTTCCTTCAAGAACTTTGAACCCATTGCCTTCTCACCTGCATGGTTTCTGTTGAGAAATCAGACCTTAATCTTATTGGTTCCCCATTGTAGGTAACTTTTTTTTTTCCCCCATGCTAGTTTCAGAATTCTTTCTTTGTCTTTGGTTTTGGTGATTTTGATGATGATATGTGTTGGAGATTTTCTTTTGGGGTCTATCCTATTTGGGGTTAGTTGAACTTCTTGAATGGATATATTCTTATCTTTCATCGTATCAGGGAAATTCTCTTCCAATAAATCTTTGACAATTTTCTCTGTGGTTTTATTAGTCTCTTCCTGTTCTGGAATTCTGATTACATGTAGAATATTCCTCTTGATGGCATCGCATGTGAATTTTAGACTTTCTACATTATCTTTTGGTCTTTTGTCTGATTGATCCCATAACAAAGTAGTATTGAGATATTAGTCTTGAGTCTCATTAGTTCTGTCTTCTACTGATTTGATTTTACTCCTTTGCCCCTTTAATGTGTTATTTTTTCCTGAAATCTTAGTATTGGTGTTCTGGATTT
>NW_006921733.1:3749078-3758368 GCF_000298275.1 Orycteropus afer afer
ATCACTTCTATTTTTTTCTTTTAATTATTTTTGTCAATTTGTTCTTGTATTGTTATCCTAAATTGTTCTAGAGTTGTGTCTGTGTTTGCCTTAATTTTGTCAGTGTTTTTCTTGATCTGTCAGTGTTTTCCTTGATCTGTCTCTCAATTTGTTGTAGGTACCCAAATATATTTCTTTTGAATTCCTTATCAGGGAGTTCCAATGCTGCTTTTCATCAGGGATATTTTCTGGGTTTCCATCCTGGTCTTTTGTTTCTACTACTTTATCTTGCTTTTTTTTGTGTGTACTGTGATGGTCTGTTGCTTTTGAGACATTGTCATGGTGTTGTATTTATGTTTAATGTGTGACAAAGATTAACAGTGTGTGCACAGATCTCTGTTAGCTGTTCATAAGGAGTACTTCAGGGTCAATTGAGATGGTATTGGCTGTTGTCTATTGTTGGATGGTTGGTGCAAAAGAAAATGGTGACCCTCACTCAGTGACAGGGGCTATAGGTGGTTCAGGTATGATTGGGTTGTGTTGGAACAGTTCTACTCAGTTAGACAATAAATAAATAAATAATCCGCCATAAAAATAAAAGGAAGAGAAGAAGAGAACACAAAAACTCAAACTGCATGAACAGGAACAATTGCAAAAAAAAAAAAAAAAAGAAAAACAATACATGAGAAGAATATTTTCAAAACATATTAAAAAACGATAAAAGAAAGATAATGAGAAAAAAAAAGAGACACAAATCTGGGGAAGGAGGAGTGACAGAAGTGGGCATAAGAATACTAAAGACAAAATGGAAAAACTGTAGAAGGAAATACAAGGGATGGAAAGAACCTAAAGAATTGTGGGGGGGGAGGGGAGAAAAGAGGATGATAAAAAGTATAATTAAAAACTGAACAATCAAAATCAAAACTGGGGGGTGGGGCAGGACATAAACACTCTGTTAGGGCACAAACTGGTAGGGAATTCTTGTTGGTCAAGAAGGTGGGTAGAGGTGGGAGATGGCCACACTCAGTTTTTGAAGAGTCTGTGAGGTATAAGAGTAACAAGGGGAATAGTAGACCTTTCCTATTGTCAACCTCCAGTGCAGCTGCCCCTCCTGTCCTTGGAAAGTGGAGCCCCGTCCCATGTCATATTCCAGGTAAGTTTGCCACTTGCATGTATCAAAATGGCTGCTCCCATAGCATGAGAATATTCCAAATAGCTGCATTCTCAGGACAGCCTTTAGCAGTTCACATATCTGTTTGTCTCCTCTGTTTTCCTTTCTGGTTGCCAGGCAGAAATGCAGTCCTTGCCCGTGAAGTCTTTAGTGAGCAGAGCTGATTCTTAGGTAGAATCAAATGCTTAGGTAGAATCTAATTCTTAGGTAGATTCAAATTGAAATGGCTGTATTCTCAGGAAAACTGGCAGTCCAAAGCTCCATTTGTCTCTTTTCTTACTGTTTTCATTCAAGTTCTTCTACTAGTTAGTATTTAATCCACTTCTTTATCCTTGCCTCCAAAGGTGAGGGTTCCAGGATGATCTGAATTGGTTTCAATTGATTTCTCATTGCTTTGTTGCAGAGACTCTATAGTTTGTCTGCCTTTTCTGTCATCTTTCCAGAACTCTATGCTACTACCTATTGCCTTTTCATATTCCATGGGAACTCACAGTAATATGGAAACATTGCAAACACTGTGCTGTGTTAGTTCTTATACTGAATTTGAGCATACCAGTTTCATCTTTGACAGGCTGAAAATGGCATCTATGCCCCTCTGCCTGCAGCTTTCAGAATCCACACCTTGGTTTTCCCTTGGAACCCTTCTACATGGATGGTCAGAAAGCCTTAGCACACAAGTTTGTTTTCTCTCTAAAAAATATAAGTTATCAATATTTCTCTTAAAACCTCCCATATAAAATATAGGTCAGTAGAAGCAGAGAAGTCTCTGGTCTAGGCCAGATATTTCCAATTCTGCCTTCCATTCTGCAGCCAAGTTCAATTACCAGCACCCTGAAAGCCTAATACCTGAAAAGTAACCTTCCTAGGAGTCTAAGGAAGTACCAGAATGTGAACTGATAAATTTAAAATAGGAAATGAATGTCAGCAGAAGCAGCATAGAAGTCCACACAATCAGCTTTTTCTCTTTCCATGATCAGCCTCCAGAGAAGCTGAATCATCATGAGAACATTGCTTTAGTGGGTGAAGATAACAATCAAAATTAAATGAGATATCCCTAGCTATACATAAAGAAGGAATGAGAACAAAATTATACACCAATTTCATCACTACTCACAATAGCAAAAACATGGAAGTGATCCAATAGATAAGCAAAATGTGGCATATACATACAATGGAATATTATTCAGCTGTAAGGAGAAACAAAGTCCTGATACATGCTATGACATGGAAAAATCTTGAAAAATCATGCTGCTTGAAATAGGTCAGACAAGAAAAAAAAACAAATGTTCTGTGGCTCTACTTATAAGAAATATCTAGAATAGGCAAACATATGGACATCAATGTTTTTTAGTGTTTTTCAGGGGCAGATGGGAGGGGCAAAGTGAGAACTATTGCTTAAGAAGTACTGAATTTCTGTTTTGGGTGATAGAAAATTTTGAAATGGATAATGCTGATGGTTGCACAATATGGTGAAGCTAATTAATGTCACTGAATTTTACAAGTAAAAATGGTTGAATTAGCAATGTTAGTTATATATATTTACCACAATAAACAAAGTAAAGCAAAGGAAAACAAAACGAACAAAAAATAATTGAGAGGCTCTTAGGAAGAGCTTTCAAATAACAAAGAGTATGAGGGGCCATGCATTCTAAAGTCCTCTGTGCAGTCCACCATAGTCCTGTGTCTGCCCTCTCTTTCATTGTGAGCACTCCTTTCTTTTGTCAATACTTCCGTGTGTTTTATCTAGATATGTTAATAACACTTTTAGTTATCTAGTGTTGCTATAACAGAAATACCACAAGTGGATGGCTTTAACAAACAGAAATTCTCTCACAGTTTAGAAGTCTAGAAGTTAAAATTCAAGCCTAACTCTGTGACAAGTACCTGAAGGCATCCCACTCAGCTAGTAAGCCACCTTCCCAAAGGCACTTAACTCCCTTGCTCTGTGGGTTAACAACTCCCACACTATCTTTTGTTGGTCCCCTAGTTTTGTGCCACCATTATCCTGCCACTGCTGCTCACCATCTGCACTGTCTCTGGTGTTACAACTCTCCTCATTTTCTTTTGATCTCTCACCAGAATTTCCTTTTATGTCCATAATTCCACCAATAGTCTCTTCAAGGCAGTCTAGGCCTTTACTATTAGGCATCTTAAATTCTTCCAGCCTTTAGTCATTACTCAATTTCAAAACTGCTTCCACATTTTAGGTATCTGTTAGAGCAGCACCCTAGTCTTCTGGTACCAAATTCTGTTTCAGTTTCTTATAATAGACTACCTCAAGTGGGTGGCTTTAACAAATAAATTTATTCCCTAAAGTTTAGGAGGCTAGACTTTCTAATTCAGAGTGCTGGCTCTAGGGGCAGCCTTTCTCCCTCTTTGTCTCTTGGTGCTAGGAAGATCCAAGTGCAGTGAATTTGGTTCAAAAGGAAACTCTCAGCTCCTAGCTTTTATTTCTTGGTGGTAGTGGGTCTCCTTTCTCTCTCCTTTTATTTCTTGTAAGATAAAAAGTGTTGAAGACCACACCCCCGGAGAACTATCTTTACATGGAATTAGGGCTGTGACTGGATTAAGAGTGTTGCATCCTACTTTAACTCTTTTACAATTGATTGCTTTCCCACATCAGATCAGATCATGGGGAATCATCACATAACTGCCATATTATGTTATTACATAACTGCTAAACCATTGAGAATCATGGCCTATCCAGGTTGACTCCTATTTTAGGGATACACTTCAGTCCATGACTAATATTAACTAATCTTATAGCCCAGATTTGCATAGAGCTGCTTGTTAGTGCTTAATTGGAAAAGGAGTTCTCAACCTATGCATTTACCAGTGTTACTTTTTCCCTTGCCCAAGTTGTCCTCCTACATCTTGATATCGGGGAGAAATTCAGAGGACTATCTGATTTCCTTGATTTAAAAATGCTAATGGGAGTTTCATTATAGCCATTAAATATGACCAAATTTAAAGTAGTTTCATGAGTCAATTTCTAAGAAAATTATCAAGAATTTGGAGCAGAGATAACTCAGCAAAACACAATTCTCCATATTAATGTGTCTTGCAATTTTTGTTCACTTTACTGTAACTTGTTTCTTTTTCCTTGGGATAAATAGGGAAAACTGTTCTTCTTCTTCTTCTTCCCTTTAGATATTTTTCTCTTCCAGATATCAAGAAATCTGGGTGTATTGAGTCAAGCTTGGGCCTTAGATTTGGTTAAACACCTAAGTGGCAGTCTTCAAAAGAGCAGGGAAGTGCTCCTTTCATGGGAATGAAGTATAGCCAAGAAGAGACCAGAGACTGTGTGATCTTTCACTCAGTGACCAATGGCTTTGAGTATTTGGGTATTTCCACTTTCCAAAAAATATACCTTTAGGAAAAGCTCTCAAACCCATTTTCACTAATGAGAGGACAAGCTATTCAATGTAAATGAATAAACAATACTTGGATTTTCCCTTCTGATTTGCATTTAAATAGTCTATGTTTGACATAAGCTAAGATTCTGGCTTTCTAACTGGGGAGCTAAGGGAGCCCTCCAACTAGATAAGGGGGAGGTGTTTGGGGGCAAAAAGTTCTTTTTATTCCTTAAATCACAACTGCTTCTAACTCTGCTATTTTGAAGGAAGGACTTAACTTTAAGGTACTTTATGTGAGGAAGAAGAAAAAATAAATCTAGAGAGCTAAAGTGGCACCTTTGTTGTTGTTGTTGTTAAGTGCCGTCGAGTCATTTCCAACTCATAGAGACCCCATGCACAGCAGAACGAAACACTGCCCGATCCCACACCAGCCCCACAATCCCTGCTATACTTGAGCCCATCATTGCAGCCACCATGTCAATCCATCTCGTTGAAGGCCTCCCCCTCTTTCATCGACCCTCCACCCTACCAAGCATGACATCCTTCTCCAGGGAATGGTCCCTTCTTACAACATGACCAAAATAGGTGAGATGAAGTCTGGCCATTCTTGCTTCTAAGAAGCATTCTGGCTGCACTTCCTCCAGGACAGATCTGTTAGTTCTTTTAGCAGTCCACGGTACTTTCAGCATTCTTCGCCAGCACCACAACTCAAAAGCATCAACTCTTCTTCGGTCTTCCTTATTCATTGTCCAGCTCTCACATGCATACAAGGTGATTGGAAATATCATGACTTGTGTCAGGCACACCTTAGTCCTCAAGGAGACATCCTTGCTCCTCAGCACTTGATACAGTTCCTTCACAGCTGACTTTCCCAATGCTACACGTCGTCTAATGTCCTGACTGCTGCTTCCATTGGCATCGATTGTAGAACCAAACAATGAATTCTTTGACAACCTCAATCTTCTCTCCATTTATTGTGATGCTGCTCATTGGTCCAGTTGTGAGGATTTTTGTTTTCTTTATATTGAGACGTAATCCATACTGCAGACTGTATTCTTCAACCTTCATCAGTAGGTGCCTTAAGTCATCCTCACTTTCAGCAAGCAAAGTTGTATCATCTGCATATCTCAGGTTGTTAATGATTCTTCCTCCAATCCTGATACCACGTTTTTCTTCATATAGTCCATCTTCTCGGATTATTTTCTCAGCATATAGATTGAATAAGTGTGGAGAAAGGATACAACCCTGACGCACTCCCTTCTTGATTTTAAACCATGTAGTGTCCCCTTATTCTGTTTGAATGACAGCCTCCTGGTCAAGGTACAGGTTCCTCATGGGGACAATCAAGTGCTTGGGAATTCCCATTCTTCTCAATGTTATCCATAATTTGTCATGATCCACACAATCAAATGCCTTTGCATAGTCAATAAAACACAAGTAAACATCTTTCTGGTATTCTTTGCCTTGAGCCAAGATCCATCTGACAACAGCTATGATATCCCTTGTTCCATGTCCGCTCCTGAATCTGGCTTGAACCTCTGGAAGTTCTCTGTCAATATACTGCTGCAAACATTTCTGAATTATCTTCAGTAAGATCTTACCCCAAGTGGCACCTAGGGTAACATTAATGAATGCTCTTCTGTTAGTGGCAAGCCCAATCAGGTACACACCGTTCACCCTCTCACTACATAGCCTGGACATGTAATACCAAGTGTATGAAAGGAAGCGAGGCCAAAATGGGTAGGCCACTTATTTAATTACGAGCTTTGTTTAAATATATGCTATGGATTGAATTGTGTGCCCCTAAAACTTGTGTTGGGAGCACTGGTGGCATAGTTCCTAAGGCATTTGACTGCTAATCAGAAGGCTGGCAGTTCAAACCCACCAGCTACTCCTCAGAAGGAAGATTGGGCAATCTACTGTAGAGATACCACCTTAGAAACTCAAGGAGGGGTCAGTTTGAGTTGGAAACAACACGACAGCAGTGAGGTTTTTTTTTTTTTTTAATATGTGTTGTAAATCCTAATCTCTATACCAGTGTCTGGGAGCTCTGGTAGTGTACTGCCTAAGGCACTTGACTGCTCACCAGAAGGCTGGTACTTCAAACCCACCAGCCACTTCTCAGAAGGAAGGTTGGGCATTCCACTTCCGTAGTGATACCACCTCGGAAATCCAAGGAGGGGTCGCTATGAGTCAGGTCCGACTTGACAGCACATAATAGCAACAAAATACCATTGGCTATAATCCAATTTAAAAATAGGGGTTCTTTTTATTTTAATGAGATATTATTAGTCCAGGGTGTATCTTTTTTTTAAAAAAAAATATTGTAATTTGGGTGCAATTTTATAAAGCAGATACATTTTATACTCTACAGTTCATACACATTTTGCTTCACAAGTCAATTAAAATCCTTACAGTACAACAGCTCTCTTCCCACCTCCTCCCTATGGATGGTTGCCCCTTCCCATTGTCCTTCTTACCTATGTATTCCTGTCTGTCTAGTTTTTCCTCTATGAAAATACTGCCCTTCACAATCTCCCATGGTTGACATCTAAGGAGTGCATCTCCCTGGTATCGCTGATCAGAAGGTAGGCCTGTATACTGTTTGGCTGAGAGCTAACTATGGGAATGAGTTTAATTCCAGGCCCGAAGGGTAAGCAGGAGCCATAGTCTCAGGGGTTTCACTTGTCTCTTTCCAACTAGTAAATTTTTTTTTATAGTTTTGAATTTTGTTCCACATTTTTCTTCCATTCTATCCAGGATCTCCAATTTTGATTCCTTTTTGAGTGGTCAGCATTGGTAGCCAGGCACTATCTAGTTCTGGTCTCAGGATCATGTAGGCTGAGGTTCCCATGGTCAATTAGACCCTTGGACTAATCATTTCCATATATCTTTGTTTTCTTCGCTCTACTTTGCTCCAGACAAGGAGACTCAAATAGTTGCCTTTAAGATGGCCACTCATAAGTTTTTAAAACCCCAATTGGTAATAGGTTGTAGAACAATAGTTTTTTTTGTACTGTGTTGTGCCAATTGAGCTTGTTGTCCCTGGTGACCATGGACCTAAGTCTGCAGGCCCAGCAACTCAGTCCCTCAAGTGTTTGGCTGTGGTGAAGAAGTTATCCTTTGTGCCCTGCTAGCTCTGGAATTATATTGACATTTTTATGTTGTTGTTGTTGTTGTTATGTGCTGTCAAGTTGAACCCGACTCATAGCAACCCCTCCTTGGGTTTCTGAGGCAGTATCACTATGGCAGTAGATTGCCCCATCTTCCTTCCAAGGAATGGCTGGTGGTTTGAACCGCCAGCCTTCTGGTTAGCAGTCGAGTGCCTTAGGCATTATGCTACCAGAGTTCCTGACATTTTTATAGCACATATAAATACATGTGTAGGAATTTCATCTGTCAGACCTATGTATGGTCATAGGTATATTTCTGTATATATTTCTGATCTTCTTGCCTGTGTACCTATGTATTCACCCATAGATTAGTGTTTGTTATTACTGATAATGTAGTATTGTGTATGCAATAGTAATTACCTTTGTTATCTGTACCTCTTGTGCACCTCTCTGTGACCTCCTTTTGCTTGGTGATATTGTGTTGTCACACACTTTTTTTTATATTGACTTTCCCTTCATGTATATGAACACATACCTCTTAACTAGTCATCAATTTTCCTTCCCTTTCCCTCCTATCTCTTGTAATCATCAAAGACAATTTCCTTACCTGTGTAAACCTTTCCTTGACTTTTTCTAATAATTGACACATACAATATCTGTCCTTCTGGATTGATTTACTTCACTCAGAATAATGTCCCTCCAAGTTCATCCATGTTAGGAGGTGACTTGTGGATTCTTCATTATTTCTCTATGTTACACAGTATTCCATCGTATTAATGTACCAGAGTAAGGTTATCCTTTCATTTGTTGATGAAAGCTTACTTATTTCCATCTCTTTGCTATTGTGAATAGTGCTGTGATGAACATGAGTGTGCATATATCTATTTGTGTCCCAGCTCTAATGCATTTAGGATATATTAGCATAGTGCCTAAAGCACTTGACTGATAACCAGAAGGCTGGCGGTTCAAACCCATCAGTCACTCCTTGGAAGGAAGACGGGGTAATCTACTTCCGTAGGGATACTCCTCGGCAACCCAAGGAGGGGTCTCTATGAGTCGGTCCAACTCGATGGCACATAACAACAACAACCTAGTAGAGGGATTGCTGGATCAAATGATAATTCTATTTCCAACTTTTTAAGGAAGTGCCATACTTTTTTCCATAGTGGTTGTACTATTTTATAACCCCCATCAGCAGTGTATAAGTGTTCCAATCTCTCCATAACCTCACGAGCATTTGTTGCTTTCTGTCTTGTTGAACTTTACTATTATTGCTGGGTGAGATGATATCTCATTGCTATTTTGATTTGGTAGCATAGTGCCTAAGGCACTTGACTGCTAACCAGAAGGCTAGTGGTTTAGTGGTTCAATCCCACCAGCCACTCCTCAAAAGGAAGGTTGGGCAATCTGCTTCCATAGAGATACCACCTCGGAAACCCAAGGAGGGGTTGCTATGAGTCGGGTCTGACTCGATGGCACATAACAACAACGAAAACAATGGCTAATGATTGTGAGCATTTCTTCATGTGTTGGCTGCCTGAATGCTGAAGTATCTGTTCATGTCCTTTGTTCATTTTTGAATTAGATGGTTTGTCTTTATGAAGTTGAGGTGTTGAAGTTGCTTAAAATTTTAGATATAAGGCCTTTGTTGGATATGTAATTGGATATGTA
>NW_006921733.1:3758848-3772898 GCF_000298275.1 Orycteropus afer afer
ATATATATATATATATATATATATATATATATATATATATACACATCTTTCCCAATCTTTAGGTCCTTTTTTCACTGTTCTGGACTAGGGTGTTGATGCACATAAGAATTTAATTTTTAAAAGATCCCAATCATCTAGTTTACCTTCTGCTGTTTGTGCATTTTGGATTATGCTTGATAATCTATAAATGCCGTAAGTTAGGGCCTCTAGGTTTGCCCCTATTTTATCTTTTATGAACTTTATAGTTTTGGGTTTTACATTTAGACTTTTGATCCATCTTAAGTTTTTTTCTTGTGTGGTGTGTCAAGGATGTGTAAATTCATTCCCAGTTTTGCCAGCACCATTTCTTAAAGAGGCTATCTTTCCAAAAATGTAATGGGTTTCAACACTTTTTCAAAGATCGGCTATCCATAGATAGATGGATCTATTTTTTGATTCTCAATTCTGTTCCACTAGTCTATGTTTCTATTACTGTACAAATACCAGGCTATTTTGACTACCATGGCTGTTTTGTAGGTTTTCAGATTGGGGAGTGTGAGCTCTCTTACTTTGTATTTCTTCTTCAACAGTGCTTCTTCACTTATTTGAGTTCTCTTTCCTTTCCATATAAAATTAGTAGTTGTTTTTTCCAATGTTTAAATAATGTTGATGGAATTTAGGTCAGGATTGAACTGAACATATAGATTGCTTTGGTATGAATATTTTCACAATATTAAGTCTTCCTGTCCATAGGAATAGGGTGTGTCTTGTCATTCTCTTTTGAAATATAGAAGGAGCAGATTAAGCAAACAGAGATGGGGGAAGCTAGATGTCAACCACATGAAGATCACCAAGGTATCATGGAAAAAGGACCTTCCCGCAGAGCTGACAGAGAGAAAACCTTCCCCTAGAGCCAGCACCTTGAATTTGAATTTGTAGCCTCCTAAACTGTGACAAAATAAACTTCTACTTTGTTGTTGTTAGGTGCTGGAGAGTCATCTCTGATCCATAGCAACCCTATGTACAACAGAATGAAACACTGTGTGGTCCTGTGCCAGCTTCATGATCTTTGCCACACCTGAGCCCATTATTGTAGCCATTGTGTCAATCCATCTCATTGAGGACCTTCCCTTTCTTCACTGACCCTCCATTTTACCAAACATGATATCCTTCTCCAGGGAATGGTCCCTTCTGACAACATGACCAAAGTAGGTGAGACAAAGTCTGGCCATTCTCACTTCCAAGGAACATTCTGGCTGTACTTCTGCCAGGACAGATTTATTAGTTTGTTGACAGTCCATGGTACTTTCACTACTCTTTGCCAACACCACAACTCAAAAGCATCAACTCTTTCTTGGTCTTCCTTATTCATTATCCAGCTCTCAAATGCATATGAGGTGACTGAAAATACCATGGCTTGGGCTAGGTGCACCTTAGTCTTCAAGGAGACATTTTTGCTCCTCAGCATTTTAAAGAGGTCTTTTGAAGCAGATGTGCCTAGTTCAGTGCATCATCTGATGTCTTGACTGCTGCTTCCATTGGTGTTGATTGTGGAATCAAGTATTATGAAATCTTTAACAACTTCAATCTTTTTTCCATTTGTTGTAATGCTGGTTATTGGTCTAGTTTTGAGGATTTTTGTATTCTTTTTGTTGATATGTAATCCACACCACAGACTGAAGTCTTTAATCTTCATCAGTAAATGCTTCAAGTCATCCTCACTTTCATTAAGCAAATTTGTCATCTGTGCATCACAGGCTATTAATGAGTCTTCTTCCAATCTTGATGTCACATTATTTTTCATATAGTCCAGCTTCTCTGATTATTTGCTCAGTGGATTGATTGAATAAGTATGGTGAAAGGTTACAACACTGACACACTCCCTTCCTGATTTTAAACCATGCAGTATTTCCTTGTTCTGTTTGAATGACAGGTCTATGTACAGGTTCCTGATGAGCACAGTTAATTGTTCTGGAATTCCCATTTGTCTCAATGTTATCAATAATTTGTTATGATACACACAATAAAATGCTTTTGCATAGTCAATAAAACACAAGTAAACATCTTTCTGGTATTTTTTGTTTTCAGCCAAGATCCATCTGACATCAACAATGATATCCCTCATTCCATGTCCTCTTCTGAATGCAGCATCCATTTCTGGAAGCTCTCTGTCAGTATACTACTGCAAGCATTTTGAATTATCTTCATCAAGATTTTACTTGCATGTGATATTAATGATATTGTTTGATAATTTCCATATTCTGTGGCATCACCTTTCTTTAGAATGGGTACAAATATGGATCTTTTCCAGTCAGTTGTTGAGGTAGCTGTCTTCCAAAGTGAATGCTTCCAGCATGTCATCTAGTTTCTATTACAAACCAAACCAAACCTACTGCTATGGAGTCATTTTGAGTCATAGCGACCCCTCCTTGGGTTTCTGAGGTGATATCTCTATGAAAGTAGATAGACCAATCTTTCTTCCAAAGAATGGCTGGTTGGTTTGAACTGCCAGCCTTCTGGTTAGCAGTCAAATGCCTTAGGGACTATGTCACCAGAGCTCCCAACTTCTATTGTAGCAGCCCTAAAAAACTAAGAGTCCGAACTGACTTGCTGGCACCCAACAACAGCCACAAATATCTAAGATAGTACCTTTAATCAAAGGCACTATATAATTAAATACAAATTAGGGAATGTATCTATGAAAGAAAAAAGTACATCCACTAAAAGAAAAACACTGAAATATAATATCAGATATAAAGTAGAAATCATATATCTGATATAAAGTAGAAACAATAAACCATGTATTTTATCTTGAAATTATTATTCGATTAATGTTGGTGTTGCTATTAGATGCTATGGAGATGGTTCCTATCTTAGCAACCCTATGAAACACTGCCTACTCCTGTGTCATCCTCACAATCATCATTATGCTTGAGCCCATTGCTGCAGTCATGTGGCAACTCATCTTGTTGAGGGTCTTTCTCTTTTTGCAGTGACCTTCCACTTTAACAAGAGTGATGTCTTTCTCCAGGGACTGTTCCCTCCTAATAACATGACCCAATGTATATAGCCAGAAATCTCTCCATCCTAGCTTCTAAGAAGCATTCTGGCTGTACTTCTTCAAGACAGATTTGAGCATTCTTCTGGCAGCTTGTGGTATATTCAACATTCTTTGCCAAGACCATAATTCAATGACTTCTATTCTTCTTCTGTCTTTCTTATTCATTGTCCAGCTTTTGCATACATATGAGGCAATTAAGAATACCATGTCTTGGGTCAGGTGTACCTTAGTCCACAAAGTGATATCTTTGCTCTTTAACACTTTAAAGAGTTCTTTGCAGATTTGCCCAATATAATATGTTTCATTGCTTGAATGCTGCTTTCATGGATATTAATTGTAGATCCAAGTAAAATGAAATCCCTGACAATGTCAGTCTTTTCTCCCTTTATCATTATATTGCTTTTTGGTCCATTGTGAAGCTTTATATTTTCTTTATGAATTATAATCCATATTGAAGTCTGTGTTCTTATTGTCTTTATCAGTAAGTGCTTCAAATCTTCTGTGATTTGAGCAAGCAAGTTTGTGTCATCTGCATAGCACTGGTTATTAATGAATTTTCTTCCAGTCATGTGGTACTTTGTACTTCTTCATGTAGTCCAGCTTCTTGGTTTATTTCCTCAGCATACAGACTGAATAAGTATGGTGAAAATACACAACCCTGGCACACATCTTTCCTGCTTTTAAACCATACAGCATCTTCTTGTTCTGTTTTAATGACTGCTTCTTTGTCTATGTACAGGTTCAACATGAGCACAATTAAGCATTCCAGAATTCCTATTCTGTGCAATGTTATCAATAACATTTGTTATGAGCCACAAAGTTGAATGCCTTTGTATAGTTAATAAAATACCAGCAAAAATATTTTTGGTATTCCCTGCTTTCAGCCAAGACCCGCTTGATTTTAACAATGATATCCCTCATTCCACATCTTCTGAATCTGAGTTGAATTTCTGAAGTTCCCTCTCGATGTATTGATGCAACCATTTTTGAGTCATATTCAACAAAATTTTACTTGTGTGTGATATTAATGATATTGTTTGATGATTTCTTTTGGACTACCTTTCTTTGGAATGGGAACATATGCGGATCTCTTCCAGTCACTTGGCCAGGTAGCTCTTTCCCAAATTTCTCAGGAGAGCCAAGTGAACATTTCTAGCATGGCATCTGTTTGTTGAAACATAGGAATTTATATTCCATTGTTTCCTGGAGCTTTGTTTTTTGGCCAATGTCTTCAGTGCAGCTTGAACTTCTTCCTTCCATGCTATCAGTTCTTGACTGTGCAGTACTTCTTGTCATGGTTGAATATAGTACTTTTTGGTACTGTTATTTTGTGTATTCCTTCTATCGTACTTTGATACTTCCTCTGTCATTCAATATTTTGCCCTTAGAATCCTTCAGTATTACAACCTAAGGTTTGAATTTTTTTCTTTCAGCTTGAGAAATGTTGAGTATGTTCTTTGCTTTTGATTTTTTAACTCCATGTCTTTGCACATTTTATTATAGTACTTTACTTTGTCTTTGTGACATCTGTTCATCTCTCACATGTGATCATTTCTTCCATTCACTTTAGCTATTCTACATTCAAGAGCAAGTTTCAGAGTTCCTTTTGACATAAGTTTTGGTCTTTTCTTTCTTTTTAATGACTTCTGTTTTCTTCATGTAAGATGTCTTTGCATTATTAGTGTGATCTTTGCTCATTAGTACTTAATATGTCAAATCTGTTCTTTAGGTGATCTGTAAATTTAGGTGGGATACAGTCGCAATAGTACTTTGGCTCTCATGGACTTGTTCTAATGTTCTTCAGCTTCATCTTGAACTTGGTTATTAGCAATTGATGATGTGTTCTTCAGTTTGCCCCTTGTCTTGTTCTAACTGATGATATTGAGCTTTTCTATCCTCTCTTTCCACAGATGAAGTTAATTTGATTTCTGTACATTCCATCTGGTAAGAATCACATGTAAAGTCACCATTGATGCTGTTGGAAAAAAAAGTATTTGCAATGAATAAGTCGTTGATCTTGCAAATTTTTATCATGCAATTTCCCATGTTATTTCTATCACCAGAATTATATTTTCAAAGTACCAATCTTTCTTCTTTGTTTCTAACTTTCCCATTCCAATTATTAGTAATTATCAGTGCATCTTGATTGCACATGTGCTCAATTTGTGACTGCAGCTGTTGGTAAAAATCTATTTCTCTGTATTTGGCTTCAGTGGTTGTTGTGCAAATTTGAATAATAGTCATATTAACTCATCTTCCTTGTAGGTGTATAGATATTATCCTATCACAGACAGTGTTGTTCTACAGGATAGATCTTGAAATGCTGTTTTTAATGATAATTGTGATGCCATTACTTTTCAATTTTTTCTTCCCGGCACAGTAGGCCATATGTTGTTTGATTTAAAATGATGACACCAGTCCATTTCAACTCACTAATGCCTATGATATTGTTCTTCAAGTGTTGGATTTCATTTTTGACAACTTCCAGTTTTCATTGATTCATACATTGTACATCCCATATTCCAGTTATGGATGTTTGCAGCCGTTTCTTCTCATTTTGAGTTGTGACACATCATTAAATGAAGGCCTCATAGTTATTACTCCATCCATGCCATTAAGGTCAACTCTACTTTGAGGAGCCAGCTCTTTCACAGTTGTATTTTGAACGTCTTCCAACCTGAGGGTCTTGTCTTCTGGCACTTCATATGACTGTGTTTCATTGCTATTTCATAAAGTTTTCACTGGCCAATTTCTTTGGGAGTAGATCACCAGGTCTTCCTTCCTAGTCTGTCTTAGACTGCAGCTCCTCTGAAACCTCTGGTGATCCTGTTAGTATCCTTAATATTGGTGACATAGCTTGCAGCATAACAGCAAAAAGAAAGCCACCATAGTACAAAAAACTACAGGGATATTTTTTTTTATTAAAAATAATAAATTTCTGCTGAAACACCACACAAAATTATACAGACTTTTTTTCGTGTGTGTGTTACCTTCTTTGACAATGTCACCTGGTATAGTCTGTACCCTCTGTACCTCCCCAGTGATGCCATGATATGTGAGAACTTGTTTGTGTGCATGATCAAGCAGACATCTATTTAATTGACTGTGAGCATTTTTGTCTATCAAGCTGGATCAGAAAATAGTAACTTACTTTCACCAGAGTCCATTGGGCTGCAAGTGTAACCTCTGCCATGATTCTAAGCTGGTGAAATCTAAATAGTGAGCCCTTTGACTCACTACTGTCCTCTCTAATCTCATCAGGTAGTCCACCAATGGCCATGCTCTAAACCCTCCATCACCAAGGACAGAAGGTGTACATTGAAATGTAAGGTAGCTTTAGAAATTGGATTTCATATAATTCAATACAGTACTAGTCATAACGAAGTAGAAAGCAAAGCAAAAAAAAAAATAGTTGCTGTGGAGTCAAATCCAACTCATGGTGCCTCCATGTGTATCAGAATAGAACTGTTCTGGTAGGTTTAAAGGAAAGATTGGCAGAAAGCTTTGAAAGCTATACTTCATGTTTATGTAAGCAAAGATGAGTTCTAGTTGTTGTTGTTGTTGTTATGTGCTGTCAAGTCGGACCCAACTCATAGCGACCCCTCCTTGGGTTGCCAAGGCAGTATCACTATGGAAGTAGATTGCCCATCTTCCTTCTGAGGAGTTCTAGTAGTATCTCCTTAAGTGGTGTAATTAAATTACTTGAATTATTTTCTAAAAAAGACATTTTCCATACTATCTCTGCTTACCTCCATCCCTTTTGACATACTTGTATAAGCCAGCATGAGCACACACACACAAACACACACACCCATTTTGGGGAGGATTATTTAGAGCCTACTGATCTTTGAGCCCCTTCCTGGTTGGGTTGAGTTGCATTAGCAAGGAGTGAGGATGGAATTGAAATGAAGAGAACACTTGCTGATTCCTCTTTGAAACCACTGCTTACTGAATGGAACAGGGCAGGGAATCAAAACCAATGCTTTGGATTTATAAGCTGCAATGATCTCTAACATTTTTTTTTTTTCCCCTTAGAAAATTGGGAAAGATAAATAGTTGTACTCTGAGAAATCAGCTCCACTATCTAAACTGGATCCAGGCCTCTCTATTGCAATTTAATATTCAATACCTCATTAGCAGAACCAAGGCTCTTGAAACTTTTGAAAGAAGGCCCTACTTGCTCAATAAGTTTGATCCTACCTTTCCCTGTGAGAAGGAAGGTGTAAGTTTAGATTACATAAAGTTAACTCTTTGTGGTAATTCATTTCCATAGAATATATGACTTTCTTTACTTTAAGAAGTAGAAGCCATCTCTTCACTTTTTGCAGGAGTGTAATACTGGTCCTGCAAGGCTTGCCTTTCTAGAAACTGGTAGTGTTATGTTAAAACTCTTGGCCATACTTTTGCAGCTGCTCCCTGGTCATGAATTCATTCTTTAGGCCCAAGTTAGGTACCTTCACTGGGTTCATGAGACTCTGAGTCTTCTCTCCAGGGAGACCTGCCTGGCTATTCATCATATCACTCTCTGTCCAGACTCTAATCTTCTTCATAATACTTACCATTCTTCCTCATTGTATTATTTATATATATATATATATATAGATATAGATATATATATATATATATCTGTTTATTATCTTTTTTTCTAGAATTTAATCCCCACAAGAGCAAAATCTTACATTCTTCTGTGCTCTGCTACTGTTCTAAAATGGTACCTTAGGAAATACTAAGAGACAGAAGAATGAGTGAATGATTGAATGAATTAATGTATCCCAAATGAAATATGATTTGGCTTTTTCCACCAGATAATTATGTATATGTTAGTATTATTTATATATCTTACATTAACATATTATAAAAACCTATAAACAGAAAAAAAAATCTGTTTAAGTGTGGAACTGTCCCTATAAAACCAGTTGTGTTGAATTCACCCTAACTCATGCTGACCCCATGTGGGTCAGAGTAAGACTGTTCTCCATAGGGTTTTCAAAGGCTGATATTTTCAGAAGTAAATCACTAGGTCTTTTTTCTGGAAGTGGCTCGGGGTAGACTCAAACATTATACCTTTTAGTTAGTAGCTGAGTGTGCTACATTTCACTACCTAGGGACTTCAGATGTCCCTGTATTGTTAGCTGCCATCCAGTCGACTTTGACTTATGATGACCTTAGGTACAATAGAGCAAAACATTGCCTTGTCCTCACAATTACCTCACAGGTCAAATCCATAATTGTGGCTGTTGTGCTAATCACCAAACATGATGTCCTCCTTTAATAATTTGATCTCTCTTCGATGTCAGTGAGTGTTTTATTTTTGAATTTATTTATTTATTTATTTAGGTAATGGCATATCCAAACAAGTGAGTGGCACAATGCTCTTTGGCTAAATTGGGGTAGTGAATTGCTATGTCTTTGGGTGGGTTTAAACCACCAACCTTTTGGTTTGTTGTGCAATGCTTAATCATTTATGTGCAGGGACACCAGTAGCTCCCATTGATTATCACATGTTAACTATGTTCTATCCAAGAAGCAGCTTTGGGTGGAGTTTTTAACACTATGGTGCATTTGTACATTTACTCACATGTCTGAGTATATGTATTGTGTATGCGCTGACTCTTCCTGCTAGGATGAGCAGTCTTGGCCTAATGGACATAGATATCTGGTTTGCTCTGAGTGAGGCTTCTTCTGGAGGCCTCTCATCATCATTGTAAAGTATACCCTTCCTCAGTGAGGCCCATGATGCTGCTTCATTTGAGGGTTGATTTCCCTTCTCTGGTAATATATAGAATAAAAGTGTCCATGAACTCCACGTAGTTCAAATCAGTGTTCCTGGTAGGTTACATTTCACTACTTCAAGTGTCTTATGGTATAAAACAGAGGATTAAGTAAACAGGTAAGATAAGTGGCATCATCTTGGAGTAATAGAAATAAAGATACATGCCTAAAAACTCTTAAGAAATTCCCTAAGAGACAATGTGTAGAGGACAAATTGGCTGACACTTGACCTCAGCCAATGGTGATGCATAAACATAAAACTTGCCACCAATTTGCCTGCAACCAATTCTCAAAAAAACAAAGAAAGAAACAGCTACACATTGAACTTTTTTTGTTGTTTTTTCTTTCTTCTGGCAATATATGGATATTGAGTTTCAAAAGGAAGCATGAGTGTAAGATAATGCCCCTATACTGGCCCAGACTAGAGGTATAGTTTGAGTTTTTCAAAATGAATTAGAATTAGTTTCACTGAAAGCTGCTCAGAAAAATGCCATAGGTCAATTTGCAGCTCAATTATGACATTTCTTGATTGTTGTTTAAAGCACAAATTTTACCATTTTTTGTGTTGCCTTTACTCATATAAATATGACAAGCACTTATTATTTTTGTCAGGAATACAGAGTTTAAGTATCACATACGACTATACGAAATAACTTTTTAATCCAAAGAACTACTTTTTCCCTCTTTTCCTTTTAATGTTTTTCTTTCTTTTTTAATCTCTTAGTATATTTCCTCTTCGCACTCTGTATAGTTTTTAATCTGTCTTTATAAAATAACATCAAGTTTCCCTTCTGATCATGATATGTGAGGCCCAGCATTTTCCCATTGTGAGCACTTTAATTTGTGTGTGTATAATGGAAAACTGTGCCAAGAAAAATTAAGCGGTATTGGATAGTCTGCAAAGTCATAAGCATCAAAAGAAATGAGAGAAGAAGGAAAAAGAACACTACAGAAAAGGAGAAAAAAACCATTTGTTCCAAGGGGGATGCAACTTCATCAAAGCAAATTTTTATTGGTATTATGCCTTCTTCATACAACAAAGCATTTCTTATCAAGTAATATAGTAAATTAATAAATTTATAGATATGGCAATGAAAAATATTCTTTTCTAAGATGAAATATGATCAAACTCTTCTAGAAAATTACTATGAAAGAAAACATAATTTCTGACATATGATCTTCTCAGTACTCTCAGGACCTTAACCACTCTATCCTTGTGGTATCAGGGAGGGAAAACAAAGAACTGAGTATCTACTTCCACAAACTTATTTAAATTTTTTAATAGTAAAAAGTAAGTTGAAATCATGTCAACCATAAAATTGTTGACACAAGAAAATCACTCTGAAATTATAGCAGTAAAACCAACCCAAATTAATCAAATAAGAAATTTATAAATCTTTACTCCTTCTCCTCCATGATGCAGCTCTAGCATTTATAAAGCATGCAGTGCTGTTACACATTCTGCTGATCTCTTGATGACTGTTTAAAGCACCCTAAAACCAAATAAGAAAAGGTGTCTTTTCAGCACCATTGATGTTTTTGTTGTTGTTAGGTGCTATTGAGTCAACTCTGACTCATAGTGACCTTATGTACAACAGAATGAAACAGAATGAAACACTGACCAGTCTTCTGCCAGCCTCACAATCCTTTCTATATCTGAACCCATGATTACAGCCACTGTGTCAGTCCATCTCCTTAAGGGTCTTCCCCTTTTTTGCTGACCCTCCATTTTACCAAGCATGATATCCTTCTCCAGGGAATGGTCCCTTCTGATAGGACCAAAGTAAGTGAGATGAAGTCTGGGCAGTCTTGTTTCCAGGAAGCATTATGGCTGCACTTCCTCCAGGACAGGTTTCTTTGTTCTTCTGACAGTCCCTGGTCCTTTTGGCATTCTTTGCCAATACCACAACTCAAAAGCATCAACTCTTCTTCACTCTTCCTCATTGGTTTAAAATCAAGAATGGTGTGTGTCAGGGTTATATCTTTTCACCATACTTATTCAGTCCATAAGCTGAACAACTAATCTGAGAAGCTTGACTATATGAAGAAGAATGCAGCATGGGGATTGGAAGAAGACTCATTAACAACCTGCGATATGCAGATGAAACAGCCTTGCTCGCTGAAAGTGAAGATGATTTGAAGAACGTACTGATGAAGATTAAAGACGACAGTCTACCTCAACATAAAGAAAATAAAATCCTCACAACTAAACCAATAAGCAGCATCATGATAAATGGAGAAAAGATTGAAGTTGTCAAAAGATTTATATTACTTGGTTCCAACAATCAACACCAATGGAAGCATCAGTCAAGAAATCAGACAATGTGTTGCCCTGGGCAAATACGCTGCAAAAGAGCTCTTTAAAGTGCTGAAGAGCAAAGATGTCTCTTTGAAGACTAAGGTGTGCCTAAGCCAAGGTGCTTTCAATCACCTCATATGCATGTGAAAGCTGGATAATGAATAAGGAAGACTGAAGAAGAGTTGATGTTTTTGAGTTGTGGTGTTGGCAAAAAAAAAAAAAAACACAAAAACCTGAAAGTACCATGGTCTGCTAGAAGCACTAACAAATCTGTCCTGGAAGAAATGCAACTGGAATGCTTCTTGGAAGTGAGCATGGCCACACTTCATCTCACATACTTGGTCAAATCAGAAGTGACCACTCCATGGGGAAGGATATCATGCTTGTTAAAGTGGAAGGTCAGTGAAAAAGATGAAGACTCTCCAGGAGATGGATTGACACAGTGGCTGCAACAATGGGCTCAAGTATAGCAAGTATTGTAAATCTAACACAAGACTGGGCAGTGTTTTCTTTTGTTTTACATAGGTCATTATGAATTACAGATGACTCAATGGCACCTAACAACAACACAAGGAAAAAGTAGGAACAGGCAGGGAAAACATGGGAGCAGCCACTGGACTGAGCCTGTAGGAGCAAAATAGAACTCAGATACCAAGAAGGAACCTGACGTGGGGCATATCCAAACCCGTTTCACCTGGCAGTCTGGGCAGACATGCTTGATAAAGACAGGAGATGAGAGTGCTATCAGTAGTCATTGGTGATGGCTAAAAATAGAGTTGCGTGAATCATCAGCTCAGAGATGGTCATTCATGGCTCAGGTTTGGATGATGTCATTGAAAAATTATAAGAAACAACAGGAGCAGAGAGTTAAGGACTGAGCGCTGGGGAGCAGAGCCCTACTGACATCCTGCAGCACCACCCAGCTAAAAGTGCAAACAAGGTGCATCACTGGACAGCCACACATGCCATGATCACAAGAAATGGCTGAATCCATGAGATTCTGCTCTACAGCTCTGGCTTTTCCCATAAATATTGATACAGGAAAAATGAAATTCCCAAATTTCAAAGGATGATAGTACTGATACAGAGAAAATTATGAAAAGAGATTTGATTAAATTTATATAGTATAAAATATAAATAAGCCACGACATTTAAAAATTTGTTTTATACTTAATTTTCCACCACCTTATCCCTTTCTCATTTTCAAGAACCTCCACTTTCCTCCAAAGACACTCATTATTAAAAATCCTTATCAGCTACTAACTCTATGAAATAGTTCATTGCTGAGGGATAAAGCCAAGGGCACATATGTAATAAGAAATGCCCTGATATGTCAAGACTAGACAATAAAAATTTCTCCAACGTCATGTCAATCAAGAAGAGAATTAAGGACTTTTACTTACAAACACTTCCCCAGAAAGGAATACCAATAACTAATCCTTATCCTTTCACGTTCTTTATATCTTTTAAAAAATATCCATAATAAAACAAATCACAAGAAATTTCCATCTTCAATTGGTTTGACATAAACAAAATGTCTTATGCTATATGAGTATCTTACAAATTCATAGCAAAATCTAAATTCATTTTACAAATATGTCTTTGAAAAATGCTGCTTCAAGCAGTTTCCAAAGCCATCTACCTATTGTAACTGAGAGAGCAGGGCAATAGATTAACACTGGATCATAGGCATATACCTTCAAATTCTACCATATTATCAATGCTGCTTTCACATGTATATGAGACTATTGAAAGTACCATGGCTTGGTTTAATCTTCAAAGAGATATCTTTTTTATTTTTTATGTTAAGAGTTTTTTTTTAATTTTAATTTTAATTTTTATTGTGATTTGGGTGAAAATTTACAGAGCAAATACACTTTCCATACAGCAGATCACATACACTTTGTCTCATGACATTGACCAAAATTCACCACAATGCAACATCTTCTCTCCCACTTCCTCCCGATAGGTACCGCTTCCCTGTGACCATCCCTCCATGCACTCCTACCCCCTGAGCTGTCTCCCTGTGCCTGAGCAACCGTTCTTTCTTGCTTATTCTCTCCAAGGAGTGTATCTATCTCAGGTAAATGCTCAGTTAGTATGCCTGTCTACTGCTTGGCTGGAAGCTACAGGTGTGTGTTCATTTCCAGACCTAAAGGACAGCTAGTGGCCATAGTCTCAGTGGTTCCACCAGGCTCCATTGGGCCAGCAAACTTGTTCCCCGCTTTTTTTGTCTTTTTTCAAATGATTTTGCTTTTTGTTCCACATTGTTCCGCCTGTCTATCCAGGATTTCCTACAAAGATCCTCTTCCAAGTGGTTGACAGTGGTAGCCAAGCAACATCTATTTCTTCTGGTCTCATAGTCGTATAGGCTGCAGATCGGATGGTGTACCAGTTGCTAGAACTGATTGTTTCCATGAATTTTTGGTTTTCTTCATTCTTCTTGGCCCTGGATGAGGAGAGACCCATCATTGCATCTAGATGGAAGTTTGCGAGCTTTTAAGATCTCAGTCACTAATAGCCACAGTAGAAGGTGGAACAATGATTTGTGTAGTATGTTATGGCAATTGAGCTTGATGTCCTCTGGGACTATGGTCCTGAGGCCAAAGGTTCAACTACTCGGTCCTTCTGGGTAGCTGGCTGTGACGAAGCAGTGACCTTGCTCATTGTCAGCCCCATTATATACCTGGGAATTCAGATCATACACATAAAGTTATTGGACCACTGTCTGCCAACCCTATACATGTTCTTGGGTACGCTCTCCACTTCATATGCTATGTGCCATGGAGTCAGATCCGACTCATAGTGACTCCTTGGGTTTCCGAGGGAGTATCACTACGGAAATAGATTGCCCAACCTTCCTTCCGAGGAGTGGCTGGTGGGTTTGAACCTCCAGACTTCTGGTTAGCAGTCAAGTGCCTTAGCCACTATGCTACCAG
>NW_006921733.1:3775503-3776946 GCF_000298275.1 Orycteropus afer afer
TTACTCTTTTTCTGTTGATCTTCCTATTATTGATTTCTAATTTGATAGCATTATGATCTGAGAAGATGCTTTGCAGTATTTCAATGTTTTAAAATTTATTAAGGCTTGCTTTATGGCCTAACATATGGTCTATCATGGAAAAAGTTCCATGGGCACTGGAAAAGAAAGTATATTGTGCCACTGTTGGGTGAAGTGCTCTGTAGATGTCTATAAGGCCCAATTGATGGGGTGTTTTATTTAGCTCTTCTGCATCTTTATTGAGTTTCTTTACAGTTGTTCTATCTTTCAAAGCAAGTAGTGTATTAAAATCTCCCACTATTTGAGTGGAGTCATCTATTTGGCTTTTCAGCTCTTTTTAAAGTCTGAATTATATATTTTGAGGCCCTTTCTTTGGGTCCATAGATACTTATTATGGTTATATCTTAATGAAGAATGGATCTTTTAATCATTTTATAATGACCTTCCTTGTCTCGTATGGTAGTTCTTGTCTTAAATTCAATTTGATCAGAAATTAATATTGCCACTCCTGCTCTCTTACAGTTGGCATTTTCTTGATATATCTTTTTCCAACCTTTGATTTTTAGTCTCTTTTTGTCTTTATCTCAAAGGTGTGTCTCTTGTAGGCAGCATATTGAAGGGTTTTGTTTTCTTGTCCAATCTGCAACTCTCTATCCCTTGAGTGGTGCATTTAAACCATTAACATTCAGTGTGATTATTCACAAGTATGATTTGGTTGTTGTCATTTTGGTATGTGTTTTTTCATGGTGTCCCTGGTTTCTTTGTTCCATATTGTTTTCTGTGCTGAGCTTATTATGTTTATGAATCCTGTTATCATTTTCTTTGTTGGTGTTGATGTCTTATTTGCTCAGTATTTGAGCTTGTCCTCTTTTTTATTGTGATATGAAGGTTTATTATCACTTTTCTTTGAGGTTATCCTATGATTTATAATTTTCCCCCTGAGTGCAGAGCAGTCCATTCTGTTTTGCAACTCTCTTAACTTCCTCACCATTTACAAGTTCTGTAACTGCACAGTCTTTTCCCTCTTTTTGTTTGTAGTTGTCTGCATTTGCCAATTGATGTCCTTGTTTCCCTGTTTACAGTCTTGTAAGCTCATTTTGCTTTTGATATGTCCATAGCTGTGGTTTCTGGTGTATGTCATCTTGTGTATTAATGGTCGGTTGTTATTTACTATTTTTGGTTCTCTGTTCAAAGTACTCCCTTTAGCGTCTCTTGTAAGGTTGTTCTGGTTTTAACAAATTCCCTTAGTTTCTGTTTATCTGAAAATCTCCTAATTTGAAGGTAAATTTTGCCAGGTATATAATTCTTGGCTGAATTTGTTTTCTCTTTCAGGGTTTTATATATACTGTCCTATTGTCTGCTTGCTTGCATGGTCTCTGCTGAGAAATCTGAGCTTATTCTTACTGGCTGACCTTTGTATGTAAC
>NW_006921733.1:3777446-3783784 GCF_000298275.1 Orycteropus afer afer
TCATTAATTCTGTCTTCTATTACATCAATTCTACCCCTTTGTCCTTCCAATGTGTTATCTATTTCTAATAATTTAGTATTAATCTTCTGGATTTCTATCTGTAGATTTAGAATCATTTTTAATTTTTCATTTATTTTGTCATTTTGTTATTGTATTTTCTTCCAGAATTCTTCTAAGGCTTTTTCTGTGTTTTCTTTGGTCTGTCTCTCAATTGATTGAAGATACCCAAATATAATTCTTTTGAATTCCTTATCAGAGTCTTTCAATGCTGCTTCTTCCCCAGGGATGTGTTCTGGGTCAGTGTTCTGCTCTCTTGTTTTTGCCACTTTATCTTGCTTCTTTGTGTGGACTGTGATGCTCTGTTGTTTCCAAGGCATTGTGGCATTCTAGTAAGATCTCTGATAACTCTTTGTAAAGAGGAGCCAAGTGTGATTGATGCTCTTCTTGGTGGTTTTTTATTGTTGGCCCATTGGTGGAGAAAGAGGTGCTGGCTCTTGTTCATTTAGTGAAGTTGCAGGAGTTGTGGCTGTACTTGTATCTTATGAGGACTGTTGCTGTCTCCCAGTCACTTAGGCAAAAATACAATTGAATAACCATTGAAAAAAACTATAAGCACATGGACAAAAATACACCCTGAAATCACACAGGGCCAGTAACCCAAAAAAAGAAAAAGTAGTGGGGAAAGAAGAAGAAAAGAGATAAATCTGCAATATCTGGAGATAGGTCACTGAGAGTAAAAAGATGGAGAAGGAGAATAATGAATAAAGAAAACAAACAAAGAAATGAACCATCAATACAAAAGAAAATAAAAGCAAAAACAGAACAAAACAAAACAAAACAAACAAACAAACAAAAGAAAACCAACAAGAGATGGGGTTAACCATGAGAGAAAGAAGAAGAAGAAGAAAAAAAGGAAGGTGTAGACCGGGACCTCTTCAGTTGTGCACTGCACTCCTGGAGAGTTGCTGGGGTTAATGGAAAGCCAAACCTCTTCTTAAGTCCCTGGAATATGGTAGAGCGCTGTCTTTTTAGGTTGTCACTAGCTGCTCGTTATGTGTTGATTTGTTTTGTCTTGTTTTTATGGTTTAATAGTTTGAAAAGGTGAAGCTTTTTTTTTTTTTTTTAAGTATTGATGTGAGTGTGTCAGGTTTCTGTGCTGTTTTCTTTGAGGTGGTAGAATCCCTGTGTGTAGTGTGGATATGTGTTTCTGTTTGTCGTAGAGAGGGTTTAAAGTTCGAAGTGGGATGTTTTATGTTAATTGGCTGAATATGTTTTCTTCTGTTGAGTGAGTGAAGATATTGGTGGAGAAGTTGAGAGCGGAAAAAGGAAAGTTTGGTGTTGCTAGGGTCGGTTTCTAGGGCTTTGAGCAGGCTATTTTTGATGACATATTTATTTGCAAGACTGCAGCTGAACTTCAGGAAATATTCTTATTTTTGGAGCGTCACAAATTTCCACCAATTTCAGGCACACTCAAAGATCCCACCTCCATGGCCCCACAGCGCTAAAAAACAGCTCCAAGGCAAAAATCCCGGGAGTGCGGTTTCTTCCCTCTCCCTGTTCTGTCCGCCCATGGTGCTGACGTAATCCTGCCAGATCGCTAATGGCCGGCTCTGGAGTTTATCTGTGATACCGCCCAGCTGCAGTGTCAAAGATGCGCACAGTTTGAGCTGTGGGTTGAGGGAATACCTGCTAGTAACATTTGGTCTTGACCTCTGTGACAAAGAAAAGCACAACATCTCCCAGTCTGACCCCAGTGTACTCTGTGACCCGCTAGAAGGGGAGGGAGTTACCCCCTCCTGTTGCAACAGTAAGTTTTCCTCCAAATCTCAGCAGAGGTGTCCTTGCCCACAGCCAGCACCCAGGAGACCTAAATTACCCCCAAAAAATCAAGATGAGCTGCTGGAGGCAGGTCTTTGCTGCTGACCACTGGAATATTAGAGTGGTTGCTGGTAAGCTTTTATAAGGTGTCCTCCCTCTTGGCTCGGGAATCTCAGGTGGGCGCCCTAGCCCGGCACACAGTGACTGCTCCAGAAGAGTTTCCAATGCATCTCTTGAGTGCCTGTCCATCTTCCTCCAGTAGCTCTTTCTTAAATAATCTCCCTGTGCCTTTCCTCTAATTCTGCTCTTCTGTGTTTGATGTACTCTGAATCTGTGAGCTGTTCAGAGCACTGAAATTCCTAATTTAAACTGTTGTGGCTAGTTTTTCAAGACCTTAGATTCCAGGGGGATAAAGTGTGCTGCTCACTGGCTTGACTTCATTTTGAACTCTCTTTAAGAGTTTGTTTAACATTCAATACTACATGTACATTTAGTTTCAATCCCCATTTACTCTGCCCAATCCTAACCCAGTCTCTTCCACTCCCTGCCCAGTAACCCTCATAGTTATGCAGTCCTGCTTGTCCTGCATTTCTTTCATGTGAATATTGCTTCTCTGGTGCCCTGTGGTTAATTGCTCCAAAGGATGCATTTCCATAGAGTATGTGGGTGTCTCACCCTGGGTTGAGTGGTCTGCATGTACATCTTGTTTACTATTGGGGTGAGAATCAGCCCTTGGGAGTGAGCTTTATTCCAGGCTCAGAATATATCCCAGGACCATGGTATTTGGGGTTTCACCAGACACCATCTGACCAGTAATTCTGGTCATTATTGAGTTTTTGGCTTTTGTTCCACATTTTTCCTCCCGCTCTATCCAGGATCTCCAGATTTGATCCTTTCCTGAGTGAATGGCATTGGTAGCCAGGCACCATCTAGTTCTTCTGGTCTTGAGGGACATCACATCCTAGAGCTGATTGCTTCCAAATGCTCTCCCCCCACATTTTTTTTTTGCACTCTATTTTATTTCCAATGATAGGAGACCATTAGCTGCATCTTAGATGGCCACTTGAAAGCTTTTAAGACTTTAAGACCCCAGTCGCTACTCACCAATGTAGGATGAGTAACAAGGCTTTTATGTATTTTGTTGTGCTAATTGAGTCTGGTGTCCCCCAGTACTATTGTCCTGAGATGGCAGATCCGTTGGATCTCTCTACCACAGTGTCTGGGTGCAATAATCGCAAAGTTCAACAGGACAGAAAAAACAAATATTCATGAGTTAGCAGAGAGATTGGAACTCTTGTGCATTGCTGGTAGGATTGTAAAATTGTACAACCATTGTGGCATATGGTATTATGTTTCCTTAAAAAAAAAAAAAACTGAAAATAGAAATACCATTTGACCCAGCAATTCCATTACTAGGAATATATCCTGATGAGGTGAGAGATAGTGCATGAATAGACATATGCACATGAGTGTTCATCAGAGCATGATTCACTGTAGCAAAGAGAAGGAAACAACCTAAATGCTCATCAATGGATGAGTGGATAACCAACTTATGGTACATGTACCCAATGGGATGCTATGCTACATTAAAGAACAATGAGGGATACGTGAATCATCTCACAACATGGATGAATATGGAGGTCATTGTGCTGAGTGAAATAAGTCAATCGCAGAAGGATAAGTACTGTATGAGCCCATTACTGTAAAAAGACAAAGAAGGGTTTGCTTGGGAAAGGGAACTTACTTTTCAGGTTCCTGGGGTGGGGAGGGAAGGGGAGGCATTAAGTCTGGCCTAGTTGGGGCCCACACACTGATGTGGGTAAGAGGAGGGATGTATGAAAAGAGTCTGTAACCATCATGATAACATTAGGAAAAGGGAGGACACCAGATTGTGCACATAGGAGATAGATGACATACGTTAATACCAATTGGTGTGCCCACAATACTGCATTACAATTAACACCAAACACCAGGTTATAGATAAACACATAAACACTGGAGAGGATCAGATGGGGGTCAGTGAACAGAAATATACTCTACACCAAGGATAGATTCAGTGGAGGCTAATCTTGCACAGATACCAGTGATACAAAATACCTGCAATTCTTACAGAAACAATAGAAGGCAGACACTAATACCTCACAGACATTCAAAGAGACATCTTTGTTATTCAGTACAAGAGGTCTTTTGAAGCAGCTCCTCAGATTATTTGCTCAGCATACAGACTGAATAAATATGGTGAAAGGGTACAACCCTGACACACTCCCTTCCTTATTTTACACCATGCAGTATTCCCTTGTTCTGTTTGAATGACAGCCTCCTGGTCTATCTATGTACAGGTTCCTCATGAGCAAAATAAAGTGTTCTGGAATTCTCATTCACACAATTGAATGCTTTTGGGTAGTCATTAAAACACAAGTAAGCATCTTTCTGCTATTCTGGTATTCTTTGCTTACACCAGCAATGATATCCCTCATTCCACATCATCTTCTAAATCTAGCTAGCACTTCTGGAAGTTCCCTCTCAATGTACTGCTGCAACCATTTGTGAATTATCTTCAGCAAGATTTTACTTGTGTGTGATATTAATGATATTGCTTGATAATTTCCACATTCTGTGGTATCACCTTTCTTTGGAATGGGTACAAATATTGATAAGTCATTTGGCCAGGTAGCTGTCTTCCAAATTACATGGTATAGAAGCCTAAGTGCTTCCAGCATGACATCCATTAGTTGAAACACCTCAATGGGTATTCCATCAATTCCTAGAGCCTTGTTTTTTGCCAATTCCTTCAGTGCAACTTCGACTTCTTCCTTCAGTAGCATTGGATCTTGATCTTATGGGACTTCCTGAAATGGATGAACATTGACAAATTCTTTTGAAACAGTGTCTCTGTATTCTTTCCATCTTCTTTTATGATTTCTCCATTACTCAATATTTTTCCCATAGAAGCTTCCAATATTACAACTAGAGGCTTTTTGTTTTCTTCAGTTCTTTCAACATGAGAAGTGGTGAGTGTGTTCTTTCCTTTTTGTTTTCTAACTAATAATAATTGACTTTGTCTTCTTGAGCTTCTCTTGAAATCTTCTGTTCGGCAACTTTGTCTTGTCATTTCTTCCACTTGCTTTAGCTACTCTCTGTTCCAGGGCAAGTTTAAGACTCTTCTGACATCCATTTTGGTCTTTTCTTCCTTTCTTGTTTTTTTAATGATCCTTTGCTTTGTTCATGTATGATGTTCTTGATGTCATCCTACAATTTATCTGGTTTTGGTCATTGGTTTTCGATGCATCAAATCTATTCTTTAGATGGTTTCTAAATTCAGGAGGGATATAATCAAGGTCATATTTTGGGTCTGGTGAATTTGATTTAATTGTCTTCAGCTTCAACTTGAGCTTACATAGGAGCTTACATATGAGCAGTTCCACTACAACTGCTGGCCTTGTTTTGGCTGAAGATATTGAGCTTCTCCTTTACCTCTTTTGGGGTCTATCCTGTTTGGCTTCATTGAAGTTCTTGAATGGCTATCTTGTCATCTTTCACCATATGAGGGAAATTCTTTTCCAAAAAGTGTTCAACAATTTTCTCTGTGGTTTTATTTATCTCTTCCTATAATGGAATTCTGATTACAAGTATAAGTTATTACTCCTGATGATATCCCACATGTATCTTAGGCTTTCTTCATTTTGTTTTTATCTTTTTTTTCTCATTGATCCCTTTCCAAAGTAGTATTGAGGTAGTTGTCTTCAATCTCATTAATTCTGTCTTCCATTGTTTGATTCTATTCCTTTGTCTGTTCAATCTGCTATCTCTTTCTGAAATCTTAGTATTAATCTTCTGGATTTCTAATTTTCTTTTTGTATCATTTCTAATTTTTTGTTTATTTTGTCAATTTGTTCTTGTATTGTTATCCTAAATTGTTCTAGAGTTTTCTGTGTTTTCCTTAATTTTGTCAGTGTATTGGTTGATCGGGCTCTCAATCTGTTGAGATACCTCAAAATATATATTATATTATATTATATTAATTGCTTCTCAGGGAGTTGCAATGATGCCTGTTCCTCATGGATGTTTTCTGGGTTTGTATCCTGGTCCTTTGTTTCTACTACTTTATCTTGCTTCTTTGTGTGGCCTGAGATGGTCAGTTGCTTCTGAGACATTGTGATTTTTTTTGTATTTACATTTAATTTGTGGTTGTATGTGTGTGTGATTCACCCAAGATTTTTCTTTTTCTTTTATTTTGTATTCTTACATCTGTGTGAGCAGGGCACTGTGCTCCTCTGTTAGTTATTAGCACTTAGGCACTTAGCACCTGGCTCCTGCTGGGTGTGGTAGGGCATGAGAATATGTGCACAGATCTCTGATAGCTGTCATGCAGAGCAATATAGGGTGATTCAAGCTGGTATTGGCTGATGTCTATCATTGGTCAGTTGGTCAAAGGCATGTGGTAGCCCTCACTCAGTGGGTTGGGCTGCAGGAGAAGCAAGTATTGTTGAGTTGTTCGGGAATAGACAAAAAAAAAAAAA
>NW_006921733.1:3784618-3786002 GCF_000298275.1 Orycteropus afer afer
AAAGAATTTAACATGAAAAAACACCATAGTCAATTCCAAGGACACATGATTTGTATTGAAAAAATATTTCCTTAATAGATAATATCTTTAATATATAAAGAGCTTTTACAAATAAATCATAAGTGATAAACAAACAAACAAAAAAAGCGGCTTGACTATTTTGGATATTTAAAGAGACAGCACTCTTGCAGATTCCTGTGGTGGTAGGACTTAAAAATTAACCTAAAAAATCACCCTGCTAGCCAGGGACTGCACGAAAGACTGTGCATGGTGGCTGGGGAACAAACAGAGAAGGTGAAGAGAAAGGTGGGCTGAGCTGTGAACTTTTGCCGGTCTGGAGGACACCGCCATTTTGAAGGTTTAAAAAGTGGCTTGACTGTTTTGGATATTTAAAGAGAGAGTGCTCTCACAGATTTATGGAGCTTAAGAACACGTTCTGCTTTCCAGCTACTCCAAGGACACTCAGGGCCTGCAAGACTGAATAGTTATGACATTCTTGTTGTTACTACACCCTACACCTGCTTGGTGAATGGAGGTGTGGCCATCCCCATTCCCACCTACCTTCTGAGCCCACAGGAACTCCATCACAGTTTGTGTGCTCAGATGGAGCGTGGGTGCCATACCCTGTCAACCACCAATTTTTTCTTTTTTTATTGTTTTTCTTTTTCTTTTTTTTCTTATTTGCTTCCTTTTTTTTCGGTGATTAGTTTGCTTGTATATGTCTGTTTTAAACCAACTAATATTGTTAATATTTTTGTCCTTTTTATTATTATTCTGAATCTTCCCCTACCAAGTCCTAGTTTTCAGCATTTTTTCTTTTCCCTGTGCCTTGTTGAAACCCCCCTCAATTAAAGGTTTTTTTTCTTTTCCCCCTTTTTTCTCATGACTAAAACCATTCCTTGTTTTTCTTTTTCCATTCTTCCTATTTTTTTCTTCAATTATTATTCTCCTTCTCTACTTTTTTTTCTCTTAGTGCCCTATCCCCAGATATTTCAGGTTTGCTTGGTTTTACTTCTTTTTTTCCCTTTTCTCTTTTTTTGGATGCTGTTCCTGTGTGGTTACATGGTGTGTTTTTCATCCATGGGTTTTTAGTTTTTTGATGGTTATTCAATTGTAATTTGTGTCTAACTGACTGGGAGACAACAACAGTCCTCATAAGGCACAACTATACCCACACCTCTTGCAACTTCACTTACTGAGCAAGAGCAACTTCCTCCTTCTCTACCAACAGGCCAACAATCAAAAATCACCAAGAAGAGCCTGAATCACCCTTGGCTGCTCTTCACAAACAGTTAACAGAGATCTAAATACAACAACGCCACAATGCCTTGGAAACAACAGACCATCACAGTCCAAACAAAGAAGCAGGATAAAGTGATAGAAA
>NW_006921733.1:3794273-3797562 GCF_000298275.1 Orycteropus afer afer
AATAAATGAGAACAAAAAATTTAAAAATATGTATTAAAAAAAGATAAAGGAAATATAATGTGAAAACAAGAAAAAAATATCCACAATTTTTGGGCTGGGGAGAGGGGAATCAGAGAAGAGTAAGAGCAAAATTATAGCAATGAGAAAATCGGGAAACTACAATAGGGAAAACAAACAAACAAAAAAATGGGAAAAATGAAAGGAAAGAAGTAAGGTAACCATGAAAATGGAAGAGAAAAAACAAAAACAACAACAACAAAAAAACAAGAACCAGGGTAGGGAAGGAGCATAAATAAATAAATAAATAGAAATAAAATATAACATTTTAAAAATAAAATTTTGGGGGTTTGGCAGGCCACCCAGTCTGTCTCTGGGCACAGACTGGGATGGAATTCCTGCTGATCAAGAGGGTGTGTGGAGGCAGGGGATAGCCATACCTCTGTTCACCAAGAGGGTTTGATGTATAAAAAGGGGAGTATTGCACCTTTGTAGTCATCAGCCTCTAGTGTAGTTCGCTATGCTGTTCTCGGCAAGTGGAGCCTATTCCACGGTTGCTTCCCAAGTCAGAATACCACTTGCATGTATTCAAAATGGCTACACTGCTTGCAAATATTCAAAATGGCTGCACACTCAGGACAACCAGCAATCCACAGCTTTTGTCTCCTTCCCTGTTTTCCTATCTGGTTATCAGGTACCAGTGCAGTCCTTGACAGTCTGGTGAGTGGAGTTGATTTTTAGGTTGCTGCAGATCAGGAAGCTACTTGCAAATATTAAAAATGGCTGCATCCTCATGACAGTTGGCAGTTGGCAGTTTTATTCATTTTCTTATTCACTGTTTTCATTCTATTTCTTCTACTAGTTGGCATATAATCTAATTATTTTCCTTTCCCTTGAAAGCTCAGGGTTCCAGGATTGTGTTCTGTATTGATTTCAATCGGTTTCTCATTTCATTCTTGCAGACGGTCTGTGTAGCTTGTCTGCCTATTCTGTCATCTTGTGGAAAGTTCAATATTCTCTTTAATTGTGTATTGTTTTTCTGTTTCTAGTACACTAGTTTTCCTGCACCTTTATCTTCTCATCTTTGCTTTTGATTAAATGTTGACCTTTTGGTCTCATATAGATGGCTTTCTAGTACAGTACTGATCTTGTGGGTAATAGCCTTTATTATGTGTGCAACTCTGTTATTTTGCTGATCTCAGGGGATAGTTTCAGCTCAAGGTTTAAAGGTTGTCTCAGGGTGATAGTCTCTGGGAGTCCTCTGGTATCAGGCGGTCCACTTAGTCTGGACTTTTTTTGCTTTTAGGAATTTTTTTGTACATTTTATTTCCATTCTATCCAGGTCCATCTATTGTGATCTTAATGAAAATGGTCAGTGTTGGCAGCTGGGCATCATCTATTTCTTCTGGTTTCAGGATAAATGAGGTTGTGGCTATCTGCCTTATAAACTTGTTTCTTCTCTGAGATTTTGGTTACTTTATTGCTCTTTTGCTTTGAAAAGTAGAGACTACTAGTTGTATCTCAGATGGTTGCTCAACTGGCTTTTAAAACCCCAGATGATACTCGCTTCACTAAGATATGTAACATGAACTTTGTGAACTATATTACACAGTTCACTGAGTTGTCCCATGGTACTATGGGCTTAAGCTCTCAAACATAGAAAAACACTCTAGGAAGGTGTTTGGTTATGTCTCAGAATTATCTGTAGTTGTGTCTTCAATGGACATATGTGCCTACATACACAGATATCTATTTACATGTACATATAGATACTCCAAAAGGAGCTCTGGTGGCATTTGAATGCTAAAAAGAAGGTTGGGAGTTCAAACCTACCAGATATCCATCATGGAAGGAAGATTGGGCTATACCTCCATAAAGATCTACCCCCTTGGAAACACAATGGGGGTCACTATGTGTTGGAGTCAACTTGATGGCAGTGAGTTTCGTTTGGTTTTGTTTATAGATACTTCAAGCAGCTTTGGTGTCAAAGGGGTTAAAGTATTGGACTGGTAACCAAAAGTCAGTGGTTCAAATCCAACAGCAGCTCTGTGGGAGGAAGATGAAGCAGTCTGCTTCCATAAGGAATTACAGCTTTGGAATCCTATGGAGAAGTTCTACCCTGTCCTATAGGTTTGCTATGTGTCAATTGACTTGATGGCAATAGTTTTGATTTGGATTTTTTTGTAGATATTTCTGTCTGTTCTCATATATGCATATACCTGTACATGCCCATGTACCTATATGCCTTCCATCCATATGTGATTTTACACGTGTTTTTGGTCTTTTTGGAATTGTTGCCATAATGCCTAAGGCACTTGACAACTAATCAGAAGGCTGGTGGTTTAAACCCACCAGCCACTTCTTGGAATGAAGGTTGGGCAATCTACTTCTATAGTGATACCACCTTGGAAACCCAAGGAGGGGTCGCTATGGGTCATATCTGACTCGATGGCAACAAGAAAAACAATATTCTTTAATACAGGCATCCTTTTCTCTTGAGCACTTAACAACAAAATTTACTTTGGTCATGCTGTACTCATTACATTCACATTCCATGCCACTTTTCTCATCACTGAAAATAAGAAGTATCTATGATTTAAAATATTCTTATCTCTCCTATCCCTATCCCTACGAAATTCCAAACCAAACTCACTGCCGTTGAGTTGGATCCGACTCATAGCGACCTCTCCTTGGGTTTTCGAGGTGGTATCGCTATGGAAGTAGACTGCCCAGTCTTCTTTCAGAGGAGTGGCTGGTGCTTTCTCGTTAGCAGTCAAATGTCTTAGGCACTATGCTATCAGAGCTCCTCCATCTCCCTCTCCCTAGTAACAACCAATTAACATTAGTTTCTTTATACATATCTATTCTTGTCTTATAACATAGGGATCATACAATATTTGTCTTTATGTCCTTGACATATATCACTTAACATTATGCACTCCAGGTCCATCCATGTTATAATTTGTTTCACAGACTGATCATTGTTCTTTTGATTGCTTGGTATTCTATTGTATCACATTTTGCCTATCCATTCATCCTTTGGTGGGCAGTTTGATTATTTCCACTCTTTGCTATTGTGAATTAAGCTAAAATACATGTGTGTGCATGTTTGTGTCCACACAACTTTTAGGTTTTTAGGGCATATACTTGTGAGTGGGATTGCAGGATAATCTCGTTGTTATTGTTAAGTGCTGTGGAGTAATTTCCAACTCTTAGCAACCCTATGTACAACAAAACAAAACCCTGCCCAGTCCTGAATCATCCTATCCTCACAATTGTTACAATGCTTGAG
>NW_006921733.1:3800217-3811707 GCF_000298275.1 Orycteropus afer afer
GTAGGGTGGAGGGTCGACGAAAGAGGGGGAGGCCTTCAACGAGATGGATTGATACGGTGGCTGCGATGATGGGATCAAGTATAGCAGGGATTGTGGGGCTGGCGCAGGATCAGTCAGTGTTTCGTTCTGCTGTGCATGGGGTTGCTATGAGTCGGAAATGACTTGACGGCACTTAAGAACAACAACAACAACAATTGAAAACATCATGGCTTGGATCAGGTGCGCCTTCATCTTCAAAGTGACATCTTTGCTTTTTAATACTTTAAAGAGGTCTTTGCAGTATATTTACCTAATTGGAAAGTCAGGCAAATTGCCTTACAGAAAATTGGAAGTTGTCAAAAATGAAATGGAACTTATAAAGATCAATATATTAGGCAAGGAGCTCTGGTGATGTAGTGGTTAATTCATTTCACCACTAGTCAGAAGGTCAGTGGTTCCAACCCACCAGTTGCTCTGCAGAGGAAAGATAAGGGTGTCTTCTTCCAAAAAGATTACAACCTTGGCTTGCACACCCAATGGGGGTTGCTATGAGTTGGAATTGACTCTATGGCAGTGAGTTGTTTTTATTTTATTTGTTTATTTATTTATTTTTGAGTGAACTGAAAAAGACTGATTTTGGCCATTTTGAATCAGACAGTCATACAGTCTAGTATTCCAGGAATGAAAAATTGCCACAAGAATGACATTACATATCACAAATAACATTTCAAGATCTATCTAAGTACAGTCTTTTCAGTGATAGGATAATATCCATATGCCTACAAGAAAGATATGCTTATAGATGATAAACCGATATTATTCAAATTTGCACACCAACCACTAATGCCAAAGATGAAGAAATTGAAGATTTTACCAACTCCTGCAGTCTGAAATTGACTAAACATACCAAAAAGATGCATGGATAACTACTGGTGATTGGCCTGCAAAAAATGGAAACAAAGAAGAAACATTTGTAGATGGAAATTAAGGCCTTGGTGATAGATATGATGCCAAATGTTGCATGGTCAAATTTTGCAAGACTGATGAATTATTCCTTGCAGATATTTTTTTAACAACATAAACAGTGACAATACACATGAGCCTCACCAAATAAAATACATAGGAATCAAATAAACTACATCTGTGGAAAGAGACAATGGCAAACTCTTTATCATCAGTCAGAACAAGGCCAGGGTCTGACTCTGGAATAGACAATCATGTAAATTTAAGTTAAGCTGAAGAAAATTAAATAAATTCATACAAGTTAAAATATAACCTTGAGTGTATCCCATCTGAATTTTGAGACCATCTGAAGAATGAAATAGATATATTGAACACCACTGACCAAAAACCAGATGAGTTTTGGGATGACTTCAAGAACATCATACATGTAGAAACGTTGCTGGGTCATAGAGTAGTTCTACTTGTAGGGTTTTCGTTGTTGTTGTGTGTTGTTTTTTTCTTTTTTAGGAAACACCATACTATTTTCCATAGTGGTTGTATCAATTTATAGTCCCAGAAATGATGGATAAGATTTCCAATCTCCCCACATCCTTGCCAACATTTGTTACTACTTACTATTTATTATTATTGTTATTATTATTATCAGTGCCATTTTAGCTGGGGGGAGATAGTTTCTCATTGTAGGTTTGATTTGTATCTTTCTAATGACTAATCATTGTGAGCAACTTTTTTTTTTGTGAGCAACTTTTTATGAGTTTGTTGGTTGCTTTGATGTCCTCTTTGATGAAGATTCTATTTATAATTGAGTTATTTTGTATTTTGTTTTTGAGTTGTTAAAGTTTTCTATAAAATTTTAAACTTACATTGGATAGGTCATTTCTGAAGATTTTTTCTCCCAGTCTGTAAGTTGTCTATGTATTGTTAACTTTGAAGCAATATCAGGCTGTTTTGATAACAGTGGATGTATAAAATATTTTGATGTTGGGAAGCATGAGGCTTCCTGTTTTGTTCTTCTTATATATTGCTTAGGATTTTCAGGGTTTCTGTCTTTCCATTTTAGTAAAGGGTGTTGTTGGGATTTGTATCATAATTGCATTGTATCTGTCAATTGCTTTAGATGTAATTAACATTTTCACTGTATTAAGTTTTCCAATCTATGAACACGGAATGTCATTCCATTTATGTAGGTCTGTTTTAGTCTCTTAGAGTAGTGTTTTATTATTTTCATTTTATAAGTCTTTTATGTCCCTCATTAGGTCAATTCCCATAAATTTTTTTTTTTATATTGCTAAATTCTCCTGGCTATAATTTTGTTGAAAATTTTGGCATCTATATCATGAGGGTTATTGGTCTGTAATTTTCTCTTTTTATTGATGTATTGGTGATGCCTTTGCCTGTTTCAGACATCAATGTTATGATGACTCAATAGACGGAGTTAGGGAGTGTTCCTTCCTCTTCTCTGAACTGAATTGATGTCAATTCTTTGAATGTTTGCTAGAATTCCCCAGTGAAGTGATCTGGTCCTAAGCTTTGTTGTTGTTGTTGGTTTTTGATGGCAGCTTCAGTTTCTTCTTTAGTAATGATTTAGATTTTCCACCTTTTATGCCTTAATTTGGGTAAGTAGTGTGTTTTTAGGAATTTGTGCATTTCACTTATGTTTTCAAATTTGTTAATGCTCGTAGTAATCTGTTATGCTTCTCTTTGTCTCACTTGGTTTTCTTGTAATGTCTTCAGTGTCATTTCTTAATTTGATTATTTGTCTCTTCTATTTTTTTTTTCTTTTGTCAGTCTAGCTAGTGGTTCACCTATTTTATTGATGCTATTAAAGAATCACTTCTGATTATGTCTTCTTGGTGAATTGACCTTTTTATTATTAGATACTGTCCTTCTTTATCTCTTGCAATAGATTTTGATTTAAAATCTGTTTTATGTGATATCAGTATGACCACTTCTGACCTTTTTGTTAACTTTTTCCATAGAATATTTTTTACATTCCTTTATTTTCAGTCTGTGCCCTTAGGTCTAAGGAGTGTTTCTTTTAAACTTTAATAGATCATTTCATTACTTTTTAATTTTTTTTCAAATATGTTCTTTCAACTCTCTGCCTTTTACATGGGGAATTTAGACATTTGGAGCTGTTACTATCTCATCCATTGTGCTTTTTTTTTTTTTTTTTTAAGTGTTTATTTATTTATTTATTTATTTATTTTTCTCTTGTTTGTCTTTTCATTCTCATTTTCTGTTATTATTTGTGTTTGGCTGCTTTCTTGTGATGAAGCTTTAAAGTTCTACTTTTCTTTCTTCCAGGTAATTTCTTAGTGGTTGTTTCACATATTACATTACACAACTTGGAATTGTGGCATTCAACATATGAACAACAGATAACACACAATATTAACATGTCAAATTTATTCCTGCTTTTTTCTTCTCTCTTTTATTTCCATCGGTGAATCTCTATTAACCTCATTTCACATCCTTTTTCTGATAGATATACTTTGTAGCTATTTCTTGTGAATTTTATGTATTAATGCTTTTGGGATTCAATTATTGCATTTATTCTCTCAAAGTGTTGTATACTTGGTCCTTATGATTGTTGGCTTTGGAGTGCTCTCTCCCTCTCTTATTTCTCACCCTTTCCCTGCAAGATATGGATTCAAACATTTGTTTAATGTTCTTCCCTTTCCTTTTGGAGAATTTGCTTGAGTAATACTTACAGAGTTGGTTTGGTAGAAGAATATTCCTAGAGCTTATGTTTATTTGGAATTATCTTGATTTCTTGGTCTCCCTAGGAAAAATGTTCTCTTATTCATATTTTCCTTTTGACTGATCCTTCTGCTGTTGTGAATTTTTTCTTTCCCACTATTTTTTGTTGAACTTGGGACATTCTGTTATCTTTTGTGTTAATATCTTAAATTCTAAGCTTTTTTGCTTCTCATGGGAATTATATGTATTGAGTTGGACAAATCTGCAGCAAAAGCCCTCTTTAAAGTGTTAAAGAGCAAAGATATCATTTGAAGACTAAGGTGTACCTGACCAAAGCCATGGTATTTTTAATAGCCTCATATGCATGTGAGAACTGGACAGTGAATAAAGGAGGCCACAGAAGAATTGATGTATTTGAGTTTTGGTGTTAGTGAAGAATATTGGATACCATGGACTGCTAGAAGAATGAACAAACCTGTCTTGGAGAAAGTATAGGCAGAACGCTCCTCAGAAGCAAGAATGGCTAGACTTAATTTCTCATGCTTTGGTCATGTTGTCAGAAGGTACCTATCCTTGCAGAAGGATATCATGCATAGTAAAGCAGAGGGTCAGCAAAAAAGGGGAAGACCCTTAAGGAGGTTGAGTGACACAGGGGCTGCACTGATGGGATCAACCATGGCAATGATTGTGAATATGGCTCAGGACCAGGCAGTGTTTCATTGTTTTGTACCTGGGGTCACTGTGTTGGAATTGACTTATTGGCATCTAATAACAATAATAACATAACTTTTTAGATTTCACTCTGCTATCTTCTCCTAGGAGCTCTGGCAGCCTAAGGCAATTGATTGCTAACCAGAAGGCTGGCAGTTCAAGCTCACCAGCCACTCCTCAGAAGGAAGAAGAGGCAATCTACTTCCGTAGTGATACTGCCTCAGAAACCCAAGGAAGGGTCACTATGAGTCGGATCCAATTCGATGGCAGTGAGGTTTTTTTTTTTTTTAAACCTTTTCTTAAGGAGGCCTGGTGGTGTAGTAGGTAAGGCATTTGATGGCTAACCAGAAGGTCAGTGGTTCAAAACTATTAGCTACTCCCTGGGAGGAAGATGAAGCAATCTACTTCCATAAGATTTACAGCCTTGGAAACCCAGTGGGATTTTCTGAGTCAGAATTGACTCAGTGGCAGTGGGCTTGCTTTTTATCTTCTCCTAACAACTATTAGAAGGCACTCTAGTCCCTAGGTTTTCTTCAGAACTGAGTCAAAATTTCTTGAGTTTTTAACTTGGTTCTTATGTCTCTGTATATTTATTCTGGGTAGTTCTCTTTCAGGTGGTGGATTCGGTGGTCTTTTATTTCCCTCTTTCTTCTGAGGTTTTAGCTGTGGCCCTGAGTCTACCCCTGGAGTTGGTTTCCTTTACCCCCTTACACAGATTTGGGTATGGCTTGCCTTGGCAACTCAATATGCATTCTCAGGAGTTTTTTCAACTGGTTGTTGATGCAACTCGAGCAGTGGGGCTAGAGTTTACAAAAGTGAAAGTAGGAAACACTTTATGTCTTTCCTTCATGGGCCCTCTGTACAGATTTTCCTGTGGCATCCTACTATGGATAGAGATTCATTTGTTTACCTCTGTGTTGCCTATTTGAAATATTTTTGTCATTCTGGCTGAAGGGTGGATTGTGGGGACCCTTTGTATGTTTAGTTCCTGGAGCCTTTCTGCCTCAGATCTTGGTGAGATTCAACATCACTCACTCATAACACCTCAGACTCCCTTCACTCTCTGCCAAGTATATGATCCACGAGTTCTTTTTGTACAGAGGCTCTTTGTATTCCTTCCCTTTTCTTTTGATGCTTCCTGCACCATTCAATATTTTGCCCATAGACCCTTTCAATATTTGCAACTCGAGGCTTAATATTTTTTTCCCTAATTTCTTTCAGCTTGAGAAATGCCAAACATGTTCTTCCCTTTTGCTTTTCTAGTTCCAGGTTTTGCACATTTCATTATAATAATTGTCTTTGTCTACTCGAGCTGCTCTTTGAAATCTTCTGTTCAGCTCTTTTATCTTATCATTTCTTCCACTTGCTTTAGCTACTCTCCATTCAAGGGCAAGTTTCAGAGTTTCTTCTGACATCCATTTTTGTCTTTTCTTCCTTTCTCATGTTTTTAATGACCTCTTACTTTCTTCATGAATGTCATCCCACAATTCTTCTGGTTTTCGGTCATTGGTGTTTAATGCATCAAATCTATTATTTACATGGTCTCTAAATTCAGGAGGGATATATTCAAGGTCATAGTTTGGCTCCCATGGACTTGTTTTAATTTTCTTCAACTTCAAGTTGAATGTATCCATTCCTTGCATAACAACAGTTAATGGTTTGTTTCACAATCAGCTCCTGGCCTAGTTTTGGCTAAAGATATTGAGCTTTCCCATTGCCTCTTACCATAGATGTGGTCAATTTGATTCCTGTGTACTCCATCTGGTAAAGTCCACATGTCTAGCTACCTTTGGTGTTGTTGAAAAAAGGTGTTTGCAGTGAGTAAGTCATTGGTCTTGCAAAATTTCATCTTGCAATCTCCAGCATTATTTCTGTCACCAAGGCCAAATTTTCCAACTACCAGTGATTCTTCTTTGTTTATAACTTTTGCATTTCAGTCAGCAATGATTATTAACACATGTTGATTGTATATTCAGTAAACTTCAGACTGCAGAAGTTGATCAAATCTTCAATTTCCTCATCTTTGTCTTTGGTGGTTGATGCATAAATTTGAATAATAATAGTATTAATTGGTCTTCCTTGTAAGCATATGGATATTATCATATCACTGATAGCATTGTACTTCAGGCTAGATCTTAAAACACCCTTTGCAATGATGAATGCCATACTATTCATCTTCAAATTGTCATTCCTAGTGTAGTAGATCATATGGTTGTCTGATTCAAAATGGCTAAAACTGGTCCATTTCAGCTCACTAACGTCTAAGATATCAATCTTTATGTCTTCCATTTCATTTTTAACAACTTCCAATGTTCCTAAATTCATACTTCGCACATTCTATGTTCTGATTATTAATGGATGTTTTCAGGGGTTTCTCCTCAATTTGAGTCATGCCACGTCAGCAAATGGAGGTCCTGAAAGCTTTACTTTATCCTTATCATTAAGGTTGTTTCTCCTCTGATGAGGCAGCTTTTTCCCAGTCATATTTTAAGTGCCTTCCAACCTGAGGGGCTCGTCTTCCTGCACTGTATTGGACAATGTTTCCAGGTAATTCATAAAGTTGCCCAGTGATATATCTGACAGTATTTCTCTGGTATCTGTAAGGTTTTACCTGGCTGATTCTTTGAGAAGTGAATGGCCTCTTTCTTCTTCTTAGTCTATCTCAGTCTGTAAGTGCCATTGAAACATGTGCACCAACAGTGACACAACCTCAAGCCTCACAGCAATGTGTAAGCTACCATAGTATGACAAAGTGACAGACAACTTTGTGTCCCTTAGCTGTTCAAAAACTCTCCACTCTCCCCTTACCTGTATCCTACCTAGATTCTGCTGCTTTGTTGTCCATGGTGTTCCCTCACCTTTCCTGCCTCTTGGTGTGGGGCCTGTTTCCCTCCCCTTACCTGGATCCTGTGGGTATTTGTTGTGGACTTTGCCAATTTACCTTAGTGTCATCCAAGGCTATGGTCTGAGTTTCCAGGCCAGCTACCTATTCCCTCAGGGTATTTGGTTACAGATATGAAGCTTTCATTACTTTGCTACTGTATGCTCTACAATATTCATGCATATATTTATAGTACATATAGACAGACATGTATAAATGTCTTTAGTTAAAGCCATATATAGTCCTGGGTGTTCTCTTATCACCTTCCCACCCCTGTTCAGCTTATGTGTCTTGTAATGTATCCATTCCTAGATTATTGTTATTACTGTTATTGCAGGATAAACTCAATGCCATGAAGTCAATTCCAACTCATAGTGCCACCTTCCCCAATTGGATTTCCAAAGCTGCAAATCTTTGTGGAAGTAGATTTCCTTATCTTTATTCCATGGAGCAGCTGGTGGGTTTGTACCTCTGACCTGATTAGCAGCCAAATGCCTTACTGATATTCTAGTGTATGTAATAGTATTTATCTTTCTTTCCTTTAATTCTTGTGCTCTTCCTGGTGTATACCTCTGTCTTGATAACTTAGTGCTGACCTCCCCCTTGTTATATATTGTCTTTCCCTTCACCCAAGTAAATACATTTCTACTCTATATTTAGTGCTTATCCTCCCACCCCCGATAACTTTCAAAGAATAATTCTTTCTGTATGTAAACTTTTCTTCAATTTTTATAATAAAATTCTCAAACTCACTGCCATAGAATCAGATCCCACTCATAATGATCCCTCCTAAGGTTTCTAAGGTGGTATCTCTACAGAAGGTTATTGCCCAGTCTTCCTTCCAAGGAGTCGGTGGTGGGTTTGAACCACCAGCCTTATGTTTAGCAGTCAAATGCCTTAGGAACTATGTCACAAGAGCTTCTTTTATAGTTTTTTACAACATTTATATTTTTGTGATTTACTAATTTTGTTCAGCATAATGTCCTCCATATTCATCCATGTTATGAGGTATTTCAGCATTATTCTTTAATGCTGCACAGTATTCCATTGTGTGTATGTACCATAGTTTGTTTCCATCTCTTAGCTGTTATGAATAAGCTGCAATGAATATGGCTGCAATATGTGTTCAAGTCATGGTTATTATGTCTCTAGGATGTATGCCTAGTAGTGAGATTGCTGGATCATATGCTATTTCTATTTTGAATTTTTTAAAGGAAATTCCTTATCATTTTCTACAGTGGTTGTTCCATTTTGCTGTCCCACTAGTAGTGTATGAGAGTGCCAGTCTCTTCACACTCTTATAAGCTTTTAATGTTTTTGTTTTTTTTGAACTTTGCTATTCATGCTAGGATGAGATGATATTTCATTTCGTTGTGATTTGCATCTCTCTAAGGGGTTCTGGTGGCATCGTGCCTAAGGCATTTGACTACTAACCAGAAGGTTGGTGGTTCAAACCCACAAGCCATTCCTCAGAAGGAAGATTGGGCAATCTACTTCCGTAGTGATACCTCCTCAGAAACCCAAGGAGGTCTCACTATGAGTCAGATTGAACTTGGTGGCAGTGCATTTGTTTTTTTGGTTTAATGGCTAATGATTGCAAGCATTTATTCATGTGTTTGCTAGCTGCCTGAATATTTTCTTTGTTGTAGTGTCATTTCATGGCTGCTGTCTATTTTGTAATTGGATTATTTCTTTTTGTTCTTAAGTATTGAAGATTTATATAAATTTTAGAGGTTGGTCCCTTGACCTATATGTCATTGCCAAAATTTTTCCTCAGTCTGTAGGTTCTCTTTTCACTCTTTTGTTGAAGTCTTTTATTGTGCATAAGTGTTTAATTTTTAGGAAGTTCCAATCATCTACTTTGTCTTCTTCTATTTGTGAATTTTTAGTTATGTTTCATATATTAGAGTCCCTAAGTTTGTCTTTATTTTTTTCTTTGTTGGTATTTAAAATTTTAGGTTTCACATTTGGGCATTTGATCCATCTTGAGGTAGTTGTTATATACCTTGAGATTTATAGATCTTGTTTCATTTTTCTTCAAATAGATATCCAGTTTGCCCAGCACCATATGTTAAAGAGATTATCTCTTCCCTTTTTAATGGATTTTGGAGCTTTCTAAAAATTCAGCTGTCCAAAAGAGGATGGATTTACTTTTGTGTTCTTTATTCTATCCCATTGGTCAATGTGTTTGCCATTTTACCTCTACCAGACTGTTTTGACTACTGTACTGTGGCTGTATAATGGTTTTCAAATCCGGATGTGTGAGGCTTCCATCTTTGTTCTTCTTCTTTAGTAGTGTTTTGCCTATCCAAAGTCTCTTTTCTTAATATATAAAGTTGGTGATTACTTTTTTCATCCCTTTAAAGAATGATGATAAAAACTGAATTGGGATTACTTTCTATCTGTAGATTGTTTTTAGTTTTATTGACATCTTCTTATCCAAGAAAATGGTATATGCTTACATTTATGTATGCTTCTTTTGGTTTCTAGTAGTAATAGTAGTAGTAGTAGTAGTAGTAGTAGTAGTAGTGGTAATGTTTTTCTTTGTATATGTCTTTTCTATCTTTGATTAGATTTATTTCTAGGTACTTCATCTTTTGGCTGGTTACTGTAAATTGTATTGTTTTCCTGATAATATTTTCAGAGATCTTTCTCAGTGTAGTGGAATCTACCTGAATTTTGTATGTTGATCTTTTACCCTGCCAATTTGCTGAATTCTTCTACTAGTTTCAGTAGTTGTCTTGTTGAATGTATAGGCTTTTCTATGTACAAGATAATATTATCTACATATAGATATAGTTTTCCTTCTTCTTTGCCAATTGTATGGTTTTATTTTCCTTTCTTTTCCAGTAATATATCAGACAGTGTTTCACTGCTATTCATAAGGTTTTCCCTGGCCAATTCTTTGAGAAGTAGATGAACTCTTCCTTCTTCTGAGTTTCTCTTAGCCTAGAAGTTCCACTGAAATCTGTCCACCATGGGTAGCCCTGCTGGCATTTTGCAACACAGTGGCGTAGCCTTCAGCCTCACAACAACACTTAAGCCACCGCAGGTTGACAAACTGACAGAGAAGTTCATCTCCCTTAGTTGTTCCTAACCCCTCTAGCCCTGCCTACCTCAGATAACAGCCTTCAAATAGAGCTGCTCCAAAGCAAAAAACAGCCCCTAAGTCCTGGGCCTGCCTACCTTGGTCCCTGTCCTTAATAAAGAGCCACACCCAAGCAAAAAGCAGTCCTCAAGCCCCAAGCCCACCTACCTCAGGCTCCAACCTTAAAATAGACACTCTCACAATGCAAAGACAGCCTCCAAGCCCTGGGCCCATCTACCTCAGGCTTCTGCCTTAAGAAAGAGATGCCCCCAAGTGAAAAGCAGCCTCCAATTCCAGACCATCAACTACTCATATGCACGTTCAAGTTGAAGTTGAAGACAATTACAACAAGTCCACAAGAGCCAAAATATGACCTTGATAATATCCCTCCTAAATTCATAGACCATTTAAAGAGCAGATTTGGTGCATTGAACACCAATGATGAAAAACCAGAGGAATTGTGGGATGACTTCAGGGACAACATCCATGAAGAAAGCAAGAGGTCATTAAAAAGATGAGAAGAGAAGAAAAGATCAAAATAGATGTCAGAAAAGACTCTGAAACTTGCCCTTGAGTGGAGAGTAGCTAAAGCAAATGGAGGGCATGGCAAGATAAAAGAGCTGAACAGAAGATTTCAACAAGCATCTTGAGCAGAAAAAGCCTATTATTATAATGAAATGTGCAAAGACCTGGAGTTAGAAAAGCAAAAGGGAAGAATATTCTGGGCATTTCTCAAGCTGAAAGAACTGAGGAAAAAATTAAATCTCGAGTTGCAATATTGAAAGATTCTTTGGGAAAAATATTGAATGATGCAGGAAGCATCAAAAGCAGATTGAAGGAGTACACAGAGTCCCTGTACCAAAAAGAATTGGTTGATGTTCATCCATTTCAGGGGATTGCATATGATCAAGAACCAATGGTATAGAAAGAAGAAGTTGAAGCTGCACTGAAGGATTGGTGAAGAACAAGGTTCCAGGAATTGATGGAATACCCATTGAGATGTTTCAACAAAAAGATGCCCCACTGAAGGCACTCACTTGGTTATGCCAAGAGATTTGGAAGACAGCTACCTGGCCAACTGACTCAAAGAGATCCATATTTGTACCTATTCCAAAGAAAGATGGTCCCACAGATAATGGAAATTACTGAATAATATCATTAATAT
>NW_006921733.1:3812067-3818835 GCF_000298275.1 Orycteropus afer afer
TGTAGTTCGGAATGCCGTTCTTCCAGATTGTCCTTGGAATATCATTGCAAGCAGGCCCCTAGGGAAACTCCCCTTGGGCAGACTGGCCACTCAGAACTCAGTCATCTGATCCCATCATGGGAACAACCACCCAGAACTGGGGTCCAGCCAAGTTGACACACAGCTCCAACCATCACACTTACTGAAGATAATTCAAAAATGGTTGCAGGTTTATATTAACAGAGAACTTCTAGACATACAAGCTGAATTCAGAAGAGGATGTGGAACAAGAGATATAATTTCTGATGTCAGATGGATCATGGCTGAAAGCCAAGAATATCAGAAAGATGTTTACATATGTTTTATTGGCTATGCAGAAGCATTTTATTTTGTGGATCAAAACAATTTGTGGATAACGTTGAGAAGAATGTGAATTCTGGAACACTTGATTTTATTCATCAGGAACATGTACATAGATCAGGAGGCTGTCATTTGAATAGGACAAGGGGATACTGCATGCTTCCAAATCAAGAAGGTAGTGTGTCAGGGTTGTATCCTTTCACCATACTTATTCAATCTGTATGGTAAGAAAATAATCTAATTAGTTGGAGTGTATGAAGAAAAACATGGTGTCAGGATTGGAGGAAGACTCCTTAACAACCTGAGATAAACAGATGAAACAACTTTTCTTTCTGAAATTGAGGATGACTTGAAGGACTTACTAATGAATGTTAAAGATTTCACTCTGCAGTATGGATTACGTCTCAACATAAAGAAAATGAAAATCCTCACAACTGGACGAATAAGCAACATCACAATGAATGGAGAAAAATTGAAGTTGCTAAAGATTTCATATTGCTTGATTCCAACAATCAGCACCAACAGAAGCAGCAGTCAAGACATCAGATGATGTATTGCACTGGGCAAATCTGCTACAAAAGACCTCTTTAAAGTGCTGAAGAGCAAAGATGTCTCCTTGAAGTGTAAGTTGTGCCTAACGCAAACTATGGTATTTTCAATTGCCTCATGTGAATGTGACAGATGGACAATGAACACAGAAGACCAGAGAAGACAAAATTCTTTTAAGTTGTGATGTTGGTAAAGAATACTGAAAGTATCTTGGACTGCCAAAAGAACTAACAAATCCGTCCTTGAGGAAGTGCAGCTGAAATGCTCCTTGGAAGCGAGAATGGTTAGACTTCATCACACGTACTTTGTTAATGTCAAAAGGAATCATTCTCTGGAGAAGAATGACATGCTTGGTAAAGTAGAGGATCAGTGAAAAAGGGAAAAACCCTCGACAAGATGGATTGACACAGTGGCTACAACCATGGGCTAAGGTAGAGCAAAGATTGTGAGGCAGGCATAGGACTGGGCAGTGTTTCATTCTGTTGTACTTAGGGTCACTATGAGTTGGAGCTAACTCTACAACACCTTATAACAACAACAATGGCTAGTGATCATGTGTTTGTTGGTTGCCTGAATATCTTCTTTGGTGAAGTGTCTGTTCATGTCTTCTGCCCATTTTTTTTTAACTGGATCATTTGTCTTTTGATGTTGAAGTGTTGGAGTTTTCTATGAATTTTAGAAATAAATCCTTTGATATGTCATCAGTAAGCATTTTTTCCCACACCATAGGTTCTCCTTTTACTTTGATGGAGAAACCTTTTGATGCACATAAGAATTTAATTTTTAGAATGTCTAAAACATATAGTTTATCTTCTGCTGTTAGTGCATTTTAGGTTAAGCTTGATAGTTTTTTTATGCTATAAATTAGGGCATAAAATTTGGCCCTATTTTTTCTTTGATGAACTTCATCATTTTAAGTTTCACATTTAATCTTTGATCTATCTCAGTTCGTTTTTGTGTATGATGTGAGTTATGGCTCTTGTTTCATTTTTTCTGCAAATAGATATCCAGTTTTGCCAGCACCACTTATGAAAGAGACTGTCTCTTCCCCATTCAATGCATTTTGGCCCTTTGTCAAAGAGCAACTCACCACAGGTTGATGGATTTATTCCTGGGTTCTCAATTCAGCTTCACTGTTCTATGTCTCTGTTGTTGTAATACAAGCCTGTTTTGACAACTGTGGCTGTATATCAGGTTTTGAGATCTGGGAGTGAGAGACCTCCTACAGTGTTCTTCTTCAGTAGTGTTTTGCTTATTGAAGTCTCTTTCCTTTCCACAAAAAATTAGTGATTGGTTTTTCTATGTCTTTAAAGAGTGTTGATAGAATCTGGGTTGGGATTGCATTGAATGTATAGATTGCTTTTGGTAGTATTAACATTTTACAATGTTCAATCTTCCTATCCATGAACATGGTATATTCTTCCATTTATGTAGGTCTCTGCTACTTTCTTGATGTAATATTTTGTAGTTTTCTTTGTATAGTTCTTTTGTGTTCCTGGTGAAATTTACTACCAAATACTTTATCTTTTTGGTAGCTGTTGTGGTTACCAAGTGCTGCTCTGACAGTAATATACCACACAAGGGATGGTCTTAACAAACAGGAGTTTATTCTTATAATTTGGAGATTTTAAGTCTAAGTTCAAAGTGCCAGGCTCTAGAGCCTGGATGAAATCTCCTCAACCGTGGGCTGCAGATCTGCTTTCTGCTGCCGGCCCACTGAAGCTATAGGCTTTACTTCACTCAGCTGCTGGTTGCTTAGGTTGACAAGGCCAAGGTTGATAAGTAGTAAGGCACAGTCCCCATAATACAAACCACGTGGCAGGCCATTAATTCAAGTCCATTAAAGTCTCAAGATTGGCAGAGTATGGCAGGCTGCTGAACAATAATGGCTATATGCAGGGTTCAAGCATGCCATAAGCTAGAGACCATTGCCCAAGGCTTTTCCTTATATACAGGAAGCAGACTATACCCCTAAGGCAGCTGCTCACAGTACATTCCACCGTGGAGTTGACTACCAGTCTCATCATGGGGAATACTACATCCTGCTGCCCAACCACTCAACCAGGCTCAGCCAAATTCACACACAAACATACCTACCACAGTAACTATTGTAAATGATGTAGATTCCTTTATTTCCTTTTCAGAGACCTCTTTGCAGGTGTAGAGGAATCTAACTGATTTTTATACGTTGACCTTGTAACTTGCCACAATGCTGCATCTTTCAGTAAGTTCCAGCAGTTTTCTTGTTGAGTCTTGTTTTTTCTATGTATAGAATCTTATCATCTGCAAATAAGGATAGTTTTTCTATTTCTTTTCCAATCTGAATGCTTTTGATTTCCCTTTCTTGCCTTATTGCCCTTGGTTTCCAATACACATACAATGCTGAATAGAAGTAGAGATAGAGGGCATCCTTTCTGGTTCCTGGTCACAAAAGAAATTGTATTAGTCACTCTACATTGAGAACAATATTTGCTGTTGGTTTTGCATATTTAACCTTTATTATGTTTAGGGATTGTCCTTCTATTCCCATTTTTATAAGAATTTTTATGAGCAATGGTATTGGATTTTGTCAAATGCTTTTCTACATCTATTCATATGATCATGTGATTATTTTCTTTATTTTACTTGTGTGATGGATTACAGTGATTGTTTTTCTAATCTTGAAGAATCCTTGTACATTTAGTATGAATCCCAATTGATTTTTTAAATTTTTATTTATGTATTTATTTTTGATATGTTGTTGGATTTTTTTTTTTTTTTTTTTTTAAGATCTTTGCATCTATATTCAAAAGGGATATTGGTTTGTAGTTTTCCTGTCTAGTGGTGCCTTTGCTTGGTTTTGGTATCAGGGTTATGCTTCCTTCATAAAATAAGTTTGGGGGGATTCCATCCTTTTCTATGTTCTGGAATAGTTTGAGTAGGATTGGTGTCATCTCCTATCTGAATCATTGTTACAATTCTCCAGTGAAACCATCTAGGCCAGGACTTTTTTTGTTGTTGTCAATGTTTTATGACCTGTTCAATTTCTTCTTTGTTATGGGTCTGTTCAAATTTTCTCCTTCATCTTGTGTGATTTTATGTAAGTAGTATGTTTCTAGGAGCTCTGGTGGCATAGTGCCTAAGGCATTTGTCTGCTAACCAGAAAGCTGATGGTTCAAACCCCCCAGCCACTCCTCAGAAGGGAGATTGGGCAATCTGCTTCCATAGTGATACTGCCTTGGAAACCCAAGAGGGGTTGCTGTGATTGTGATCTGACTCGATGGCAATGAGTTTGGTCTTTTTTTTTTTGTATGTTTCTAGAAACCTGTCCTTCTCCCCTGCCCCCAGGTTTTCAAATTTGTTGGAGTACAGGTCTCCACAGTATCCTGATATTATTCTTTCTATTTCTGTTGGTTCAGTTGTGATGTCGACCATTTCATTTCTTGTTCATGTTATTTGTATCTTCTCCTTCTTTTCTTTTGTTAAGTTTGCCTATGGTTTGTTGATTTTATTAATCTTTTCAATGAAGCAACTTCTAGTTTAGTTGATTTTTAATTTTTCTATTGTGTCTCTGGTTTTTGTTTCATTTATTTCTGCTTTAATCTTTATTATTTCTTTTCTTCTGGTGACTGTAGGCATTTTTTGCAGCTCCTTTTCTAATTGTTGGAGTTATTGGCTTTAAGTGCTAATTTTGGCTTTTTCTTCTTTTTTGATGTGTGTATCTATTGCTATAAATTGCCCTCTGATCACTGCTTTTGCTGTTTCCCAAATATTTTGGCATGTTTTGCTTTCATTATAATTTGATTCAAAGAATTTTTCAATTTCATTTTTTATTTCTTCTATTAATCAGTTATTTTCAAGGAGAGTGTTATTCAATTTCCATTTGTTTGCCCATTTTCCATTGGTCTCCCTAGTGTTAATTTCTAATTTTATAACATTGTGATCTTAGAAGATACTTTGAAGTATTTCCATATTTTTAAATTTATTGAGTGTTGTTTTGTGACCTAATGTGATTTATCCTGGAGATTGTTACATGTGTCCCGGCCAAAAAGTAAGTATTTTGCTGTTGTTGTGTGGAGTGCTTTGTAGATGTCTGTAAGATTAAGTTGATTCATTGTATTTTTCAGTTTTTCTGTTTCTTTGCTGATTTTTTTTCCAGGCATTCTATCTCTTATTGAAAGTGGTTATTTAAAGTCTCCTACTATTAGTATCTAGTCATCTATTTGTGTTTTCACTTCGGCTGAAATCTGAATTATGAATTTGGGGGCTCTTGCATTGGGTGTGTTGATGTTTATTAGGGTTATGTCCTCTTGTTCATTGATTCTTCAATCATTACATAATGCCCTTCCTTTGGTTTTATGGTCATTATTGTCTTATAGTCTATTTTATCAGAAATTAATATTGACTGTCCTGCCCTTTTTGTGTTTCCATTTCCATGGTATATCTTTACCCAACTTTGATTTTTAGTCTATTTTTGTCTTTTTGTTTAAGGTGAGTGTCAAGTAGACAGCATATAAATGGATCATGTTTTCTTACCCAGTCTACAACTCTCTCTCTCTTGAGTGGTGCATTTACTGCACTGACATTCTGTATAATTACCAACAAGTACAAATTAAATGATATCACTTTGTTAAGCATTTTTTCTTGGTGTTGATGATTTTTTTCTTGCATGTAGTTTTCTCTGCTGATCTCATTTTGTTTATAAATTATATTATCATATCCTTCATTGCTGTTGTTTTACTATTTCCTAAATATTTGTGCTTGTCCTCTCTTTTAATTTGATGGGAAAGCTTGTTGTTTTTCTTTGAGGTTAACCTGCGGTTTATTATTTTCTTCCCAAATTCAACACAATCGGCTCTATCTTGTAATTGTCTTGATTTCCTCACTATTTAGAAGTTCTGTAACTACAGTATTTATTACCTCTTTTTGGAATGTAGTTATTCTCATTTATCAATTGATGTCTCTGGTTCCCTGTTTAGAATTTTGTAAGCTTTGTGTGTGTGTGTGTGTGTGTGTGTGATTTGGGTGAAGATTTACAGAGCAAATTCACTTTCCATACAGCAGTTCACATGTACTTTGTCTAATGACATTGTCCACAATTTACCACAATGCAACAACTCTCCTCCCACTTCCTCCCCATAGTTACCTCTTCCCAGTGTCCATCCCTCCATGCACACCTGCCCCCTGAGCTGTCTCCCTGTGCATAAGCAGCCCTTCTTTATCCCATGATTGTTCTCTCCAGGGAGTGTATCTACTTGATGTAAATGTTCAACTCATATGCCTGTCTTTTGTTTGGCTGGAAACCACAGGTGTGGGTTCAATTCCAGACCCGAAGGGCAGCTAGGGAACATAGTGTCAGTGGTTCCACCAGGCTCTATTGGACCAGCAAACCTGGGCCACCCCCCCACTTTTTTTTCTTTTTTTTTCTCCTAATGATTTTGAGTTTTGTTCCCCATTGTACTCCTTCTCTATCAAGGATCTCCTACATAGATTCCTTTCCAAGTGGATGACAGTGGTAGCTAAGCACCATCTAGTTCTTCTGGTCTCATTGTCATATAGGCTGCAGATTGGATGTTGTACCAGTTGCTAGGACTAATTGTTTCCATGAATTTTGGTTTTCTTCATTCTTCTTTGCTCTGGATAAGGAGAGACCCATCGTTGCATCTAGATTGCAGCTTGGTAGCTTTTAAGATCCCAGTCACTACTCGCCAAAGTAGAAGGTGGAACAATGTTTTGTATAGTATGTTATGCCAATTGAGCTTGATGTCCCCTGCAACTATGGTCCTAAACCCACAGGTTGAACTATTCAGACCCTCTGGGTAGCTGGCTGTGACCAAGCAGTGACCACAACCTTGCCCCTTGTCAGCTCTACTATACACCTGGGAATTCTGATCATTCACA
>NW_006921733.1:3824260-3825403 GCF_000298275.1 Orycteropus afer afer
GCATTTAATCCATTAACATTCAGGGTAATTATTGATAAGTTTGAATTAGTTGCTGTCATTTTGTTATGCATTTTTTCATGGTGTCCCTGGTTTCTTTGTTCTATATTATTTTCTGTGCTGACCTCATTATGTTTATGAATCTTGTTATCATTTCCTTTGTTGCTGTTGTTTTAGTATATGCTGAATATTTGTGTTTGTTCTGTTTTTTTTTTATTGTGATGTGAAGGTTTATCATTTTTCTTTGAGGTTACCCTATGATTTATAATTTTATCCCCAGGTTTAGAACAGTCTGTTTTATCTTTCAACTCTCTTAACTTCCTCACCATTTAGAAGTTCTGTAACTACACAGTTTTTTCCCTCTTTTTGTTTGTAGTTTTTTCACTTGCCAATTGATGTGTCTGGTTCCTTTTTTACAAAATTGTAAGCTCATTTACTTTGGATATGTCCATAGCTGTGGTTTCTGGGATATGTCATCTTGTGTATTCACTATTGTTGGTTCTCTGTTCAAAGGGCTCCCTTTAGCATGTCTTGTAAGATTGGTCTGGTTTTAACAAATTCCCTTTGTTTCTGCTTATCTGGAAATCTCCTAATTTCACCATCATCTTTGAGGAACAGTTTTGCTGGGTATGTAATTCTTGGTTGAAATTTTTATCTTTCAGGTTTTTATATATACCATCCCATTGTTTACTTGCTTGCATGATTTCTGCTGGGAAATTCAAGCTTAGTCTTACTGGCTGTCCTTTGTAGGTAACTTTTTGTTTTTCCCATACTGCTTTCAGTATTCTGTCTTTGTCTTTTGTTTTGATGAGTTTGATGATGATGTTTCTTGGTGATTTTTTTTTTGGGGTCTATCATGTTTTGGTTTTGTTGGACATCCTGAATGGATGATATATTCTCATCTTTCATCATATCAGGGAAGTTTTCCTCCAGCAAATCTTGGACAATTTTCTCAGTTGTTTTGTTTTTCTCTTTCTGTTGTGGAATTCCAATGACATGTAAGTTATTCCTTTTGATGGTATCTCACATGAACCTTAGGGTTTCTTCATTTTATTTTTATTTATTTATTTATTTATTTTTGATTATCCCTTTCTAAAGAAGTATTCAGGTATTTGTCTTCAATCTCATTAATTCTGTCTTCCATTG
>NW_006921733.1:3826386-3828771 GCF_000298275.1 Orycteropus afer afer
TTTGGTATTTTCACGCAAATTCTTCTGCTAGTTGGGGTTTAGTCCACTTCTATATCCTTCCCTTCAAGGCTCAGGGGTCCAGGATTATCTTCTCTGTGTTAGTTGGTTTCCCTTTTCTTTGTTGAAGAGGGTCTGTTCAGTCTTTCTGCCTAGTCCGCCATCTTGCTGGAACTCTTTAAGCTTTTTTTTTACTTTGGATACTTCTTTATCTGGGTTGGTTCCTGTGTTGTCATCATGTGTGTTATCCATCAATTGTTGTTTGCTGTTGTTGGTTCTCTATCAGAAGGAGTACATTTAGCATTTTTTGTATAGCTTGTCTGTTTTTTTAACTAATTCCCTTAATTTTTCTTATCTGGAAATGTCCTAGTTTCTCCCTCATATTTGAGGGACAATTTTGCTGGCTATATACGTCTTTGTTGGAAATTTTATTTATTTATTGTCCTTTTCTGCATTTTATATATTTCATCTCATTGCCTATTTGTTTGCATGGTTTCTGGCAAGAAAACAGAGCTTAGGCTTATTGGTTGCCCTTTATATGTAACTTTTCATTTTTCCCATGCTGCTTTCAGGATTCTTTCTTTGTTTTTGGTCTTGGTGACCTTGATTAAGATGTATCTTCATGGTTTTCCTTTTGGGTTTATTCTGTTCATGATTCATTGAATTTCTTTAATGGATATATTTTCTTCTTTTGTCATATCAGGGAAATTCTCTTCCAACAACCTCTCACAATTATCTCTGTGGTTTTCTTTGTGCTTCCTGTTCTGGAATTTTGATTATATTTAGATTATTCCTCTTGATGGTATCACACATGAATGTTATGCTTTCTATGTTTATTTATTTATTTATTGCTGCTTTTGTTGGAATCTTATGCTTTCTACTTTTATTTATTTATTTATTTATTGGATCTTTTCTTTGGTTGATTTCTCTTCAAAGTAGTATTGAGGTTTTGTTTTCAATCACATTAATTCTGTCTTCCATTGATTCATTTCTACTCCTTTGCCCATTCAATATGCTATCTATTTCTGAAATCTTTGTATTAATCCTCTGGATTTCTATTTGTTCTTTTTCTATCATTTCTAATTTTTTGTTTATTTTGTCAATTTGTTCTTGTATTGTTTTCTTAAAATATTCTAGATTTTTGTGTATGTTTTCCTTAATTTTTCTCACTCCTGACATGTTTCCTCACTCCTGGCAATGTTTTCTTTGATTTGTCTCTTAAACTATTGTTGTTGTTAGGTGCCTTTGAGTCATCTCTGACTCATAGCAGCCCTATGTGCAACAAGAAAAAAAAAAATACACTACTCAGTCCTCTGCCAGTCCCACGATCCTTGTTATAACTGAGGCTATCGTTGCAGCCACTGTGTCAATCCATTTTTTGAGGGCCTTCCCCTATTTCATTGACCCTCCACTTTACAAAGCATGATATCTTTCTCCCAGAAATGGTCCCTTCTGACAACATGACAAAAAGAAGTGAGATGCAGTCTGGCCATTCTGTCTTCCAAGGAGCATTCCAGTTGCACTTCCTCCAGAACAGATTTGTTAGTTCTTTTAGAAGTCCATGGTACTTTCAGTATTGTTCACCAGCACCACAACACAAAAGCATCAACTCTTCTTTGTTATTCCTTATGTGTTGTCCAGCTTCCATGTGCATATGAAACAATTGAAAATGCCATAGCTTGGGTTGGATGCACCTTACTTTCAAAGAGATATCTTTTCTCTTCAGCATTTGAAAAAGGTTTTTAGTAGCAGATTTGCCCAATGGAAATCATCATCTAATTTCTTGACTGCTGCTTCCATTGGTGTTGATTGTAGAACCAAGTAATATGAAGTCTTTGGCAACTTCAATTTTTTCTCTATTTATCGTGGTGCTGCTTATTAGTCCAGTTGTGAAGAGTTTTATTTTCTTTATATTGAGGTATAATCCATAATTCAGACTGTAGTCTTCAATATTCATTAAGTGCTTCAAGTCATCCTAACTTTCATCAAGCAAGTTGTGTTATCTGCATATCACAATGTGTTTATGAGTCTTCCTCCAATCCTGATGCCATGTTCTTCTCCATATAGTTCAGCTTCTTGGATTATTTGCTCAGCATATAAATTGAATAAGTATGATGAAAAGATACAAACTTGATGTATTCCTTTCCTGATTTTAAACCATGCAATGTCCCCTTGTTCTGTTTGAATGACTGCCTTCTGGTCTATGTACAGGTTCCTCATGAATACAATTAAGTTTTCTGAAATTGCTATTCTTCTCAATGTCATCCATAATTTTTCATGATCCACAAAATCAAATGCTTTTGCATAGTCAATAAAACACAAAGAACTATCTTTCTGGTATTCTTTGCTTTCAGTCACGATCCATGTGACATCAGCAATGATATCTCT
>NW_006921733.1:3829076-3848314 GCF_000298275.1 Orycteropus afer afer
TTTTTTTTTCTGTCAATTCCTTCAGTGTAGCTTTGTCTTCTTCTTTCAGTACCATTGGTTCTTGATAATGTGCCACCTCCTAAACCAGATGAGCATTAACCAGTTCTTTTTGGTGCAGTGACTGTGTGTTTTGCTTTCATCTTCTTGTGATGTTTACTGCATCATTCAATATAATTGCCCATAGAATTTTTTTTTATTATTGCAACTTGAAGGTTTATTTTTTTCTTCAGTTCTTTAAGCTTGAGAAATGCTGAGTGTGTTCTTCTCTTTTGGTTTTCTAACTCCAAGTCTTTGCCCATTTCATTATAAAAATGGACTTTGTCTTCTTGAGCTACTCTTTGCAATCTTCCATTCAACTCTTTTACCTTGTCATTTCTTTCATTTGCTTTAGCTACTCTTGGTTCCTGGACAAGTTTCAGAGTTTCTTCTCCATCCAATTTGGTCTTTTCTTCCTCTCCTGTCTTTTTAATGACATTTAGCTTTTGTCATCAATGGTGTTCTTGATGTCATCCCACAATTCCTCTGGTGTTTGGTCATTGGTGTTCAATGAATCAAATCTATTCTTTAGATGGCATTTTTACTTCAGGAGGGATATATTCAAGGTCATATTTTGGCTCTCATGGACTTGTTTTACTTGTCTTCAACTTCAAGTTGAGCTTTTATATGAGCAGTTGATGGTCTGTCCCACAGTTAGCTCCTGGCCTTGTTTTGGCTGAAAATATTGAGCTTCTCCATTGTCTCCTTTCACAGATGTAGTCAGTCTGATTCCTTTGTACTCTATCTGGCAAAGTCCATGTGTATAACCACTGTTTGTGTTGCTGAAAATAGGTATTTGCAATGAATGTGTTGTTCTTCCTGCAAAATTCTATCACATGATTTCCACCTCCATTTCTATCACCACAGCCATATTTTCCAACTACCAATGATTCTTCTTTGTTTCCAACTTTTGCATTCCAATCACTAGTTACACATCTTGATTGCATGTTCAGTCAATTTCAGACTGCAGAGCTTGGTAAAAATTTTCAGTTTCCCCATTTTTGCCTCTGGTGGTTGGTGGGTAAATTTGAATAATAGCACTATTAACTAGTCTTCCTTGTAGATATATGGATATTATCCTATCATTGACATCACTGTACTTCAAGATAGATTTTAAAGCATTCCTTGTGACAACAAATACCATGGCATTCCTATTCAATTTGTCACTCCTGGCGTAGTAGATTATGTGGATATCTGACTCAAAATAGCAAAACCAGACAATTTCAGCTCATTTATGCCTTCCATTTCATTTTTGACAACTTCCAATTTTACTTGATTCATACTTTGTGCTATGCATTTTCTGATTAATGGATGTTTGCAGCTGTTTATTTTCATGTTGAGTCATGCCACATCAGCAAATGGAGGTCCTAAAAGATTTACTCTATCCACATTGCTAAAGTTGGCTCTACTCTGAGGAGGCAGCTCTTTCCCTGTCATATTTTAAGTGCCTTCTGACCTGATGGGCTCATCTTCCTGCACTGTATCAGACAATGTTTTAAGGCTATTCATAAAATTTTCCAGTAATATATCAGTGTTTCACTGCTGTTCACAAGGTTTTCACTGGCTAATTCTTTGAGAAGTGGACGGCTTCTTCCTTCTTCCAAGTATGTCTTTGTCTGGAAGCTCCACTGAAACCTGCCCACCATGGGGTTACCCTGTTGGTATTTGAAGCACTGGTGACACAATTTCCAGCCTCACAGCAACACTCAAGTCACCACAGTAGGATAAACTGAGAGACAAGTTCATCTCCCTTATCGGTTCTAAACTGCAATTCTCACTTCCTGGACTCCCTAGCTGTTCCAGCCTGCCATTGGCTCCCACTTCCTCTACCTTGCTTCCCACAGCTGTTTGTGCCCACTGCTGGCTCCCACTTCCTTTACCTGTTCTGACCCACCACCAGCTCCTGTGTTCTTTACCTGGATTCCCCTAGCTATTCTAGACCACTGTCCACTCCCTCTTCCTTTACTTGGCCTCCCCTAGCTTTTGGTACCCAAATATAATTCTTTTGATTTCCTTACTAAGGAGTTCCAATGTTCTTTCTCAGGATGTTTTCTGAGTTTGTATCCTGGTGCCCTGTTTCTATTTTATCTTGCTACTTTGTTTGGATTTTGTTGGTCTGTTGTCCCTGAGACATTACGGTGGTATTATATTTATGCTTAATGTGTGAAAAAGATTTGGTTTTAATTTGTGTGAAAGAGAATGGGAATGTGTGCACAGATCTCTGTTAGCTGTTCATAAAGAGCAGTTGATAATGAGTTGAGCAGGTATTGGCTGTCATCTTTCATTGGTCAGTTTGTGTGTAAACAAGTTATGTCCCTCACTCAGTAAGTGGGAATTCAGGAGGTGCAGGTAAGGTTGTGTTGTGTTGGAATTTTTGTTGTCTTCTACTCAGTTAAACAAGAAAAAATAAGCAAATAACCACCTAAAAAAAATAAAAGGAAGAGAGGAAAAAATAATCTGCATAAACAAACAGGAACAATTGGGAAAATAAATAAATAAGAAAAATTATCAGAATATATTAAAAAGGGATAAAAGAAAAGATAATGAGAAAAATGGGGAAAAAAAAAAAAAAAAGCACCACAATATCTGGGAAAGGAGGAAGGAGAGAAAAGGGCAAGAGTAAAAGTTTAGTAAAGAAAGTATGGGAAAACTACAAAAGAAAAAATAGCAAAGGATAGAAATAACCAAAAGAAAGAAAGAAAAAAGAAAAAGGAACCAGGAAAGGGGAAGAAAATAATAATTAAAAAAAAAAAACAAAAAAACAAAACCACAGAACAAGAACAAGGGCACAAAGGAGAAAAGATTAGCTTAGAAACAATCAAAACCAAAACTGTGTGGGGCAAGGCACAGACTAAGGTGGAATTTCTTCTGGTCAAGGTGAGTGGAGGCGGGAAATGGCATACCTCTGTTCACCAAGTGTGTGGAGTAAAAGAATAATAAGCGGAATATGGCACCTTTCCAATCATCATCTTCCAGTGTGGCTGCCCATGTGTGCTCAACAAGTGGCTCCCACTCCCATGTAGCTGTTCAGTGAAGAATACCACTTGGATATATTCAAAATGGTTGTCTCCACTGCTTGCAAATATTCAAAATTGCTGCATCTTCTGGATGGCTGCTGGCAGTCCACAGATCTGTTTGTCTCCTTCTTTGGAGTTTTCCTTTTTGTTTGCCAGATACCAGTGCAGTCCTTGCCCATGCAATTCTTAGTGAGCAGAACTGATTCTTAGGTTCTTATTGGGAAATATTCAAAATGTCTGTGCTCTCAGGTCAACTGACAGTCTGCAGCTTCATTTGTCTCCTTACTTACTGTTTTCATTCAGGTTCTTTTACTAGTTGGTATTTAATCCACTTCTTTATCCTTGCCTTCAAAGCTCAGGGTTCCAGGATCATCTTCCTTATTGGTTTCAGTTTGTTTCTGTTTTGAGTACCTAATACTGCTCTGACAAAAATATACTACAGATAGGATGGCTTGAAGAAATAACAATTTATTCTTTTACAGTTTGGAGGCTTCAAGTCTGAGTTCAAAGTGCCAGGGTCTAGGGGCTGTGTTAAAACCCCTCAACCTTGAGCTGTAGCTTTGCCTCCTGCTTCCAGTTCACTGAAGTTGGAGGCTTTTCTTCATTCAGCTGCTGGTTGCTGAGGCTGACAAGCCCAAGGTTGACAAGTAAAAAGGCACAGTGCTGATATTATCAAACCAAATGGCAGGCAATTAATTCAAGTCCGTTGAAAGTCTCAAGGTCAGCAGAGCATGGCAGGCTGCTGAACAATGACACAGCTGCATACAGGGTTCAAACATACCATAAGCTATAGACCATTCCCCAAAGCTTCTCCTTTTACACAGGAAGCAGCTTACATCCCTAAAGCAGCTACTCAGCTGCTCACAGTAGATTCCACCATGGAGTTGATTACTAGTCTCATCATGGGGAATACTACATCCAGCTGCCCAGCCACTCAACTAGGCCCAGCCAAGTTGGCACACAGACTTAATTATCACTGTTTCCCTTTGCTTTGTTGCAGAGAGTCTGTGTAGTTTGTCTGCCTATTCTGCCATCTTGATTGAACGTTCCTTGATGTTTTTCTAAAATGAATTTTAAGATGTTTATCATCCTCACAAAACACTGACTTCCTGTGTTTGGTTTCTATACATTATAAGGTTAATTATTATATTTTAGGAATTTGTCCTTCTGAACAAGTCTCTCATGCCAAGCCTGGTACTCCACTGGTTGTTGTGTTAGTCAGATCAGCTATGACAAGAGAAAGCAGTAGGAAGAGAACAGCCAGTTTCCTAATAGAAATAGAAGCACCCATGGTTCCAGGGAGTTCTGATAGGACTCGATGCTTGTAGTGGTTCCCTCCTTGGTTTGTGGCAATTCAGAACTTGGCTTGCCTGTATTCTTATTTAGCTAGGAATATGGGACAAGGGTTCTCTATTTTCTTCAGTTGTAAAATGGGAATAGTAATGCATGATGTTTTAGGAGAATAAAATGAGATCTTGCTCATGAAACATATGATACTGTTTCTTCCATGAGTAATCATCCCATTAATTAACATTGAAAGTACCTAACATCTATAATGGTATTCACTGGGGAGCAGGCATGAGCAAGAAATCTTATTCATATTCAGGTCATTTTCACAGGATATGGATTATTGCTTGGCCTGGATGAGAAAGGGTATAGTTCAAGGCTCCAACCTAGAAGAGGTTGTAGAGGAAATAATGAGCCAGGGCTCTCAGTTTCTTATTTCTGACACCTCTTCCATCTGAGGCCAGTTCTATTGTCTAAATATTTCCTAGGCCATGAGAATATTGTCTCTTCATCTTTGAGAGGATGTTGTACTGGGCCTTGAGTCCTATAGGTCTCTTGAGTCCTGAAGGCACCTCGAGTTCCATTTTTCCTGTGAAATATAGGAAAGATGCAAGTCCTGTAGGCATATTGAGTCCTGGAAATGTTTCAACTCCTGAAGATATTTTGAGTTCTATAGGAATCTTGAGTTCTGGAAGTGTTTGAAGTCCCAGATACATCTCAAGTACCAGGTGCATCTTGATTCTCTGAGGTGCTTTGAATCCCAAAGACACTCAATTCCTTTTGTTGGTTTAGGAATTCCTGACAATATATTGGATTTCCTTTCTTGATTATACATTCATGATACTACATTTTACAAATATTAGTAAATATTACAAATATTAGTATTACATTTTACAACTATAGCTCAGTATAGCTTGTAGACCATTTTGAAGACTTCCAAATCAGTGTGTTGCTTTTGAATTACTTCACATAGAAAAGCAAATGGCCCATGACATGCCTTTAAGGTAGCTGTATCCCTCAGCCATCTTGAACTTTGCAACCATGAGTAACTTCAGCCCTGAAGAGACAAAAGCCCAGTATGCTGCTGATGAGCAGAAAACACATTACATTTAACAAATTACTTTTCAACAAGAATTGTAATCAAAATATTCAGTTCTTGCTTCCCATCTGACAAGTAATAGAAGTCAACTCAGTTGGTGCCTTAAAAATTGTTTGATCATAATTCATACCGTACTTCCATGGAGTAGAAGAGTAATAATGCATTTATCTGAACAATTCATTTTCTCTGAATCCTAAAATAGCATCAAACTTGGAAAGATTATTGAATAGTTTTACAAAGGCCATTTTTTAATGCTACTGTTCTTATATAAGCCTGCTCTATTTTATGCAATGGCTTCAGGCTGAAAAGCAATATGTGTATGTGTTCATGCATGCATATGTATGCTTGATAACATAGCAGGTTAATGTCAGAGTTTCAATTCTGAATTATCTGACATAGAGAAAGACTTCATTCTTGTAAACCCATTTATGTTAGTAGTTTACCATTGCAGTGCAATGAATTACTTAATATGTCCCTTCTAGCCATAGTCTTTTACTACTTCCATAAAAAATATTGGATGGCACTGTGCAAATAAGGGGCTCGTGGTCCACAAAAGGAATTGGATAGCTTGTTAATAATACAAATAAATTGCATGACATCCTTGTGTGGGTGGAAACACACAAATAAAGTATATGGAACCCTAACAAGGGAATTCATCAATTTTATCATCCTGCCCTGCTTGAAAGACAGCCAATTCCACAGCAGAGAGAGAAAGAACTTCATGACCACCAAGAAAGAAGAGCCAGAGTCAAGCATGTCCTTTGGATTGATCTAGACTCCCTGCACTAGTGGACTAGGTGCCTCCTAGACTAGGAGACCAGAGAGAGAGAGAGCGAGAGAGCGAGAGCGAGAGAGAGAGAGGGAGCTGTAACATTAGAGAGATCGTGAGAAGCAGTGGCAGAGAGATGGTGGTAGCAGCAGCAGCAGAACCATGAGATTGGCATGGGGGCTTCCTGGCCCACAGAATGAGAAAGCTGAGTACCTCTGGGCAGGAAGCTTGTGGGTGAAGTAAGGTACCTTTAGGCCCTTTGCAGCAGAGCTAAAACAGCTTTATAACACATGCCAGACCAGGGTAGAGGCCAGTAAAGCCCAATAGGCTTCTCAGGGGATTGAGTGTCAGAGAGAGTCCTGTGTGCACTCGAACTGAGAAAAGAGCCTGTCTCAATTGAAAAACTGTATCTAATGTCTTTTCTCATCCTGAATTGCAACCTGTTACTTCCCTAGTAAACTTTATCATTGTGAGTATTATTTGAGGTGTTCTCTGTGGCTACTGCAATGAATTATCAAACCAAGCAGAGAAGTAGAATACCACTGAGGGTCAGTTGGTGTCAACTTTGTTAAAAGGATTGGAGGGTGGAGGCATGTACGACTTTTCCTCATAAGAATCAGATTTGATCTGATGCTGATGACATCTTCTTTCCTCCTGGTAAGGTTAAATAAAGAGGTCAGATGCCTCCACCATGCAATTTTTATAACATACACACAATGCTATCCTATTTTACCCCAAATGTTTGTGTCTTTTGGTATTATGTACATTGAAATTGTTTATGCTCTTTGTTCCCTACAAGTTTCATATTAGGGATCAGAGTGGCACTTTAAAAAAGAAAAAAAAAAAAATCTATGTGATAATCACGTGAAGTTTATCATCTCCGTTTCTAAGATTAAGAAACTATGGTCCAGAATGATTGGAAATCTGAACACATCTAATGGAGGTTTTGGCATGAGCGTCTATGGTTTTTGATCTGATACTGCTCCTTCCTTCCAATTTATTCGCTACTGTTCCTTTACTTGTGTAGGGGAAATAGAAGAAGGTTAGTTTAAATAGAACAAAAATGAAATATGAAAAATAATACGTTACACCTGTGACTTGTATCAAGTCACTCAGAGTTGGCTCAGAAGAAAGTCCTGATGATCTAGTTCTGAAACATCAGCCATTGAAAACCCTATTGTTGTCTCCTTTGCCATGAGACCAGAACTGAATGGTGTCCAGGTACCATCATTGAACATCAATGATTCTCTAGAAAAATCAAGACCAAAAGGGGAAAAATACAAAATACAATTTCAGATTTTCATACAATTCAGATTTTCTGGATCCATGGAGATCCATGGAGGCTAGATGAATCCCTGAAATGATTGCCCTAAAATAATCTTTAAACCTTAATCCAAAATATCCTTTGAAGTCTTCTTAAAACTAAACTAGTTTTGCTTAACTAGTAAGGAATATCTCTCTTGAGCAGTTTGCTCTTTTAAGATCTATCTACATGAGATGAAACTGACAACAGGAACTCAAAAGATTAGATAGGAAACTTAGGGAGAAGTTAATTTATGTTAGCAGGTGAGGAACAACTCAGAAAAGGAGAGAAAGCATAATTGCACAATTCAGAGAATGTAATCAAAGTCATTGAAATGTACATATAGAAATTGTTGAATTGTTGTATGTTTTCCTGTGTATATTCTCAACAACAACAAAAAAATAAAATTAATAAATTAAAGTATTATTTTTATTGTGACTTGGGTGAAAGTTTACAGAACAAATTCATTTTTCATACAACAGTTCATACACATTTTGTTCCACGACATTGATAGCTATTCCCATAATTTAACAGCTCTTTTCACATATCCTCCCTGTGGTTACCTTTTCCCTGTGTCCTTTTTTCCTGTGCATTCCTGTCCTCTGAGCTATCTCCCTGTGCAAATACTGCCCTTCTGATCTCCTACGATTGAATGTTCTAAGGACTGTACCTACCTGATGTAAATGTTCATCTTATTTTCCTGTCTGTCATTTTTCTGGAAGCCATGGGAATGAGTTCAATTCAAGGCCTGAAGTGTGACTAGACATCATAGTCTTGTCTTTTTTTTATGATTTTGAGTTTTGTTCCACATTTTTCTCTCCCTCTATCCAAACTCACTGCCATCAAGTCAGACCCGACTCATAGCAACCCCTCCTTGGCTTTCCAAGGTGGTATATTTATGGAAGTAGATTGTCCAACCCTCCTTCTGAGGATTGGCTGGGGTTTGAACCACTAACCTTCTGGTTAGCAGTCAAATGCGTTAAGCACTACACCGCCAGAGCTCCTATTTTGATCCCTTTCTGGTGGTTGACAATAGTACCCAAACAACACCTAGTTCTGGTCTCAGGGATATTTAGGCTGAGGTGTGCATATTCCACTAGTCCCTTGGACTAATTGTTTCAATTTCTCTTGGTTTTCTTTATTCTTTGCTCCAGACAAAGAAAGACCAATTATTACATCTTAGATGGCCACTTGCAAGTTTTTAAGAACCTAGATGCTCCCCGCCAAAGTGGGATGTAGAACAGTCTTTTTATGTACTATGTTATGCCAATTGAGATTGGTGTCCTCTGCAACCATTGGCTGGAGACCATGGGTCCAGTGACTCATTCCTTCAGTTGTTGGGCTGTGGCTAAGAAGTTATAACTTTATCCTTTTAGCTCTATTATATGTATGGACATTCTTATAACACATACAAATACATATGTAGAAATATTGTCTGCCAAACATATATGATCATAGGTATATTCCCTTTTCCGTAGACATACTAGATCATTCATCCTGGCTATGTATGTATACACTCATAGATTAATGTTTGTTAATACTGATAATGCAGTTTTGTATGTGTAAAAGTGTTCATATTTCTTATCTCTACCTCGTCCTTTGTGTTACTGGTTGGTCACTCACTTTTGGTATATTGCCTTTATCTTCAACTGAATAATACTTGTCTCTTACCTATCCAACAATTTTCTCTACCCTCCACTGCCATCCATGGTAAACAACAAAGAAAATTTCCTACCATATGTAAACCTTTCCTTGACTTTTTACAATAGTGGACTAATACAAAATTTGCCCTTCTCTCATTAACATATTTCACTCAACGTAATAGCCTCTAAATTCATCCCTGGAGCTCTGGTGGTATACTGCCTAAGACATTTTACTGCTAACAAGAAGGCTGGTGGTTCAAACCCACCAGCCACTCCTCAGAAGGGAGATTGGGCAATCTACTTCCATAGTGATACCACCTCGGAAACCCAAGGATGGGTTGCTATGAGTCTGATCCAACTTGATGGCAGTGAGTGTTTTTGTTTGTTTGTTTGTTTGTTTGTTTTAGTATGAAGTGCTTTGTGGATTCCACATCACTCTTTAGTGTTGCAGAGTATTTCATTGTATGTATGTCCCATAGTTTGGTTATCTATTTCTCCACTGGTGGGAACTTAGGGTTTTTCATCTTTTTGGTATTGTAACTAGTGCTGTGATGAACATGGGTGTGCATGTATCTATTCATTTCCTGTTTCTCACTTATTTATGATATATATCTACTAATGGGAGTGCTGGATCAAATGACATTTCTATTTCCAACTTTTTAAGGAATCATGATACTGTTTTCCACAGTGATTTTTATCATTTTACAGTCCCACCAGTAGTTTACAAGAGTCCCAATATCTCCACATCCTTACCAGTGCTACTTGTTTTCTGTGTTGGTGAACTTTGCTATTAATGCTGCAATGAGATGGTATTTCATTGTATTAGTTTGCATTTCTTTAAGGAGCTCTGGTGGCATAGTGCCTAAGGCATTTGACTGCTACCTAGAAGGCTGGCAGTTCAAACCCACTAGCCATTTCTTGGGAGGAAGGTTGGGCAATCTACTTCCGTAGTGATACCACCTCAGAAACCCAAGGAGGGGTTGCTATGAGTCAAATCTGACTCAGTAGTAAGTTTGGTTCTTGAATTTTGAATAGCTAATCATTGCAAACATTTCTTCATGAGTTTGTTAGCCACCGGAATATCTTCTTTGGTGAAGTATCTGTCACTGTTTTCTGCTCATATTTAAACTGGATATTTTAGTCTTTGTGATGTTGAAGTTTTAGAGTTTTTTTTAATAAATTTTAAAGTTGAGTTCCTTGTCAGATATGTTATTGCTGAATACTTTTTCCCAATCTGTAGGTTCTCTTTTTACCCTTTTGGAGAAATCTTTTGACATATGTAAGAATTTAACTTTTAGAAAGTCACAATAATCTAGTTTATCATCTACTGTTTATGCATTTTTTCTTATGCTTGGCAGTCTATTAATGAGAAGTATTAGGGTCTCTAAGTTTGTTCCTATTTTTTTTAATGAAATTTATAATTTCAAGTTTTACATTTAAGTCTTTAATCCACCGGAGTTAGTTTTTGTATAGTGTGAAGTTAGTTCTTTGAAAATATTAATAAAATTGACAAACCTTTAGCAAATTTAACAAAGAAACAGGAGAAGATATAAATAACATGACTAAGAAGTGAAATGGGTGACGTCACAACAGAACCAACTGAAATAAAAAGGATAGTATCAGGATACTATGAGGAACTGTCCTTCAACAAATGTGAAAACCTAGATGAAATGCGCAGATTTCTAGAAACATACTACTCACCTAAACTAACACAGACTGACATAGAAAATGTGAACAGACACATAAGAAAAGAAAAAGTGGAACAGATCATAAAAAACAAACAAACAAATAAATAAATAAATAATAATGTCCTGGCCCAGACACTTTCAGTGGAGAATTTTACCAAACATTCATAGAAGAGATAACACCAGTCCTACTCAAACTATTCCAGAACATACAGAAGGATAGAATCCTCCCAAATTCATTTTATGAACCAGGCAAAGATACCACCAAAGAGGAAAACTACAGACCATATCGCATGAATATAGATCTCAAAATCTTCAACAAAATCCTAGCCAGTAGACTCCAATAATATAACAAAAAATACATATATACATACATACATCATGACCATGTGAGACTCATGCCAAGTATGAAAGCATGGTTCAACATTTGAAAAACAATAAATGTAATCCATCACATAAGTAAAATAAAGGGGTGTGTGTGTCACATTATCATATCAATAGATGCAGAAAAGGCATTTGATGAAATCCAATACCCAATCCTTCTAAAACTCTCAGAAAAACAAGAATAGAAGGGAAATCCCTCAACATAATAAAGGGCCTATATGCAAAACCAACCAAAACCAAATCAAAACAAAACAAACAAACAAACAAAAACAAACAAACAATGACCACAAAAACTGTCACTACTGTTGAGTCAATTTGACTCATAATGACCCTTCCTTGGGTTTCTGAGGTGGTATCTCTATGGAAGTAGTTTGCCCAATATTCCTTACGAGGAGTGGCTGGTGGGTTTGAACTACTAGCCTTCTGGTTAGCAGTCAAATGCCTTAGGCACTACACCATCAGAGTAAAATCAACTGGAAACACTATTCTTGGTTGTGAGAGACTGGAAGCATTTCCCTTGCAAACAGGAACCAGACAGGGAAGCCCTCCATTCAGCACTGTATTGGGAGTCCTACCTAAGACAATAAGGCAAGAAACGGAAATCAAAATCATCCAAATTGGGAAGGAAGAAGTAAAACTATCCCTATTTGGAGATGATATGATTCTATATATAGAAAATCCAAGAGGCTGAGCAAGAAAACTACTGGAACTTATTGAAAGATTTAGCATAGTGGCAGGATACAAGATCAACATATAAAATTCAGTTGGATTCCTCTACACCAGCAAAGAGGTATCTGAAAAGGAAATAAGGAAATCAATACCATTTACAATAGCTATCAAAAAGATAAAATAATGGGAATAAATCTTACCAGGGACACAAAAGACCTGTACAAAGAAAACTAAAAAAAAACTACTTCAAGAAATTGTAAGAGATCTACATATAAGAAAGAACATACCATGTTCATGGATAGGAAGAGTGAACATTGTAAAAATGTCAGTTCTACCCAAAGCAATTTATACATTCAATACAATCCAGATCCAGATACCATCAACATTCTTTAAAGACGTGGACAAACCAATCACTAATTTTATATAGAAGGGAAAGATCCTTGGATAACCAAAGTATTACTGAAGATGAGCAAAGTAAGAAGTCTCACACTCCCAGACCCCAATGCCTACTACATAGCCACAGTTGTCAAACCAGCCTGGTATTGTTACAAAGACAGACACATAGACCCGTGGAGCAAAATTGAAAACTCCAGAATTGATCATCTTGACAAAGGACAAAAACCCATTAAATGACAAAGTGACAGTGTCTAACAAATGGTGCTGGCAAAACTGGATATCCATTTGGAGAAAAAAAAAAAATTATTTTATTTATTTATTTATAAAATTGACTGTAATCATTTATTACTACCACTACTGATGCTGCTACAACTACTAAAATAATTAGAAGACATCTTTAATCTTAGTTTTTGAATTTTAAGTTACTTGCATGTAGCTCTTCATTGACAAGCCTATACAAGCACATTGACAAGTAGTTATGCTACTTTCACAATTTTATATCATATTTCACTTTTACACTTATGAAATGAGATAGTTTAATTCCATGTTTTTTTAGATTTTTTCCCCACATAGAGAGGCACACTACCAAGCTTTAATTAATTTATAAATGAAGATGAGATTTTCAGTTCCTGCCAAGATGGAGCACCCCAATTCCTCCGAGGCCCTCATCTTAAAATGAAAACGCTCTCAAAATACACAGCAACCAAGCACAGTGAGACTCTGCAAGGTGAAAAAAAAGAAGGCCAGATACCTAAATACCTCAGAACTTGGGGAACCTTATAACAGTGACTCATTGTGTGTTTTTTCTTATTGCCTTCCATATGTCCTGGGGAAAATACTAGAGAAGTCTTTAACTTGATGTCAGTAACAGAGGGGTGGAAAAAAGGCAAAAAAAACAAAACAAAACAAAAAAAAAAACCTCTAACAAAAACCTGCTTTCCCAGCCAAGAGAACAGGAAAAGTTTTACCTAAAAGAACTGAAAATCTTCTTGGCAACATAGGTCCTACCTTAGCCAAATGCAACCATAAAATTGCCTTCCCCTCCACATTGAAGTTTCATTGGGGCTGAGTAGGAAGCCAATTTTCCACCCACCCTATCTATAGCAGAAGCCAGCAGGAACACTCAGTGAACTGATGTCCCTTTCCTAAACTTGCAGAAGCAGCTATAGTGCTCCCAGTTCCCCAGCAGGGTGGTGCTGATAGGGCTCAGCCAAGATTTGATCTTCCATCCTTGCTTAGGTGATACACCTAGTGCTCCAATTCCCTGCCTGGCTGAGGATGGTGGGAAAGTAGGGTGCTGATTAACTGCCTAGTAAAAGTCAAAAAAACTAAAACCAAACTCACTGGCCTCTAGTTGCATCCAACTCATAGTGACCCCTCATTAGGTTTGCAAGGCAGTATCACTACAGAAGTAGTAGAGTTTTCTAATTACCCAAGCTACATAGTGTCAGCAAGGGCCAATGAGAAGGTAAACCTTCCCGTGATCCTGAAACAATGAAACTGAGTGAGACATGTGGCGGGGGGGGAACCCTCCAAACTCACTGTCATGGAGTGGACTCATAACGACCCCTCCTTGGGTTTCCAAGGTAGTATTTCTATGGAAGTAGATTGCCCAGTCTTCCTTCCAAAGAGTGGCTGGTGGGTTTGAGGTGTTAGCAGTCAAATGTCTTAGACACTAGGCCACCAGAGCCATGTGAGGGGGTGCTAATTAGCACTGTGGTCCCACCCTCTACCCCCCATCCCAGCCCCTGGCCAAGATTGAAGGGGAGCTTAATTTACACCTTATATATCTTATATATCTGCAATGAGGTGGAGTGAGTCACTTTTACTTTTGCAGTGGTGGAGTGAATCAGGCCCCCTGAGGACCTGAACATTCACCCCACCCAGATTGTGTGCTACACCTAAAAAAGGCAGCTACCTGTTGAAAAATAAGATAAAATGGAATCTAAAACATAATACCTAAAATTTATAGGATACAATTGAAATCATTTGTCATATCAAGAACCCAGAAAATCACAACTCAAATGAGAAAAGTCAACAGATGCAAATACCAAGAAGAATCAGATGTTGGAATTACCTGGTAGTAATTTTAAAGTCTCAATCATAAGAAAGCTTCAATGAGCACTTAGAGTTTTGAAACAAATGAATAAAAAAGAAAAAGAAAATGTCAGCGATGAAATGTCATTCTTGTTAGCTGCATCAGGTGCATTTCCTTATTTATGACAATGCCCAGTGTTACAGTGTAGAATTCCTCTGCTTTTTTTTTTTTTTTTTGCTTCTTTAGGAAGCAGTTACCAGGCCTTTCTTCCACTGAGCTGCTGAGTGGGCTCAAACTGCCAAGCTTTAGGTTACCAGTGTGTTGCAAATCACTTGTGCCTTGAAATGAAATGATCTTCAGCTGAAATAGAAAATACAAAAAAAAAAAAAAAGAGAAAATTTATACAACTGAAAATATCAATTTATGAAAGAAAAGAACCCTCAACAACTTCACTCAATAGTAGATGGGAGATGGCAGGGTAAAGAATCAGTGAATTTAAAGATGATGAATAGCTATTATCCAATCTGTTAACAAGAGGAAATAGGATAGAAAAATAAATAAATAAATAAATAAGAGAGTGGTGGGATAATAACAAATGAGCTAACATTCATTTATCAGCATCTCAGACAACAGGGGAGATAGTGAGGGGCTGAAATAAATATTTAAAAGAAATAATAGCTGAAAACATCCCAAATTTTCAAAATATATAAGTATACAGATGCAAGAAGCCAAGCAAACCTCAGTAAGGATAAAACCAAAGAAATCCACAGTGATTAAAAAAAAGAAAAAGAAATCTTAAAAGCAACCAGAAAGAAATAATGTTTTTTCTCTAGGGGAGCAAGGTTTAAATGAGAGTGTATTTCTCATATGAAACCAGGGGAAGTATTAGGGGTATGACAAATTTTTTTTTTTAAGTACTGAAATAAAAGAATTTCCATGTATATTCTATACTTAGCAAAAAAGTCCCTCAGGAATGAAGGGGAAATCAAGATAGTCTAACATGGTGGAAAATTAAGAGAATTTGTCCCCAACAGATCTACTGTAAAGAGTGTCTAAAAGAAATTCTCTAAGCATAAAAGAAATATTAATTTAAGTGCTGAATGTTGCAAAATGTTGATATCAATATACTTATGTATAGGGCAATAGCCAGAGTAATAATAATAATACTGTGCAAGCTGATAAATTCAACAACACTATAGAGATATCAAAATAGAATTCTAAAAAAATGTGCAAGAACCCACAATAAGCCAAGAAAAAGGAAAGTAATGTAAAACAGAGTGAACAAACAGAAAATAAACAATAAATTGGCAGGCTTTAGCCCTAACCTATCAATATAATGGACCAGTGTGATGTCTTATGGAAAGGAAAGGGGATCAAGATCCCTACAGACTAAATTAGGACATAGTGCTAGGGAGTTGATATATCCCTGAGGAAGCACTGTGAAGTATGCTGTTGGCCTTGCCAACAGTTTGAAAGCAAACTGCTTCTGATGTTCCTTTGAAATTGGTATTGAGAAAAAGGTATTGACCAGATCAATAGCTGCATGCCAAGTACCAGGAGATATACTAATTTGCTCAAGCAATAAAACCACATCAGGAACAGCAGCTGCAATTGGATTCACCACCTGATTAAGTTCACAATAATCTACTGTCATTCTCCAAGATCCATCTACTTTTTGCACAGGCCAAAAATTGGAATTAATTGGAGATGTGGTGGAAATCACCACCCCTGCATCCTTCAAGTCCTTGATGGTGGCAGTAATCTCTGCAACCTCTCCAGGGATGCAGTATAGCTTTTGATTTACTATTTTTGTAGGTAGAGGCAGTTCTAATGGCTTCCACTTGGCTTTTCCTACCATAATAGCCCTTACTCCGTATGTCAGGGACCCAATGTGGGAATTCTGCCTATTGCTCAGTATATCTATTCTAATTATGTATTCTGGAACTGGGGAAATCACTACAGGTAGGGTTCAGGGACCCACTGGACACATTGTGAGATGCACCTTAGCTAAGGCTCCATCAATAACTTGACCTCCATATGCCCCCACTCTGACTGTTGGGCCACAATGATGCTTTGGGTCTTCTGGAATGAGTGTCCGTTCAGAGCCAGTGTCCAGTAATCCTTGAAAATTCTGATTATTTCCTTTTCCCCAATGAATAGTCACTGTCGTAAAAGGCTTCAGATCCCTTTGGGGAAGGCTGGGAGAAAGACTGACATTATAGATTTTTGGCAATGTAGTGAGGTCCTTCCTCAAAGGGAGCCAGCCTTCCCTTCATTCAAGGACTTGTGTGTCTGTAAACTGACTCAAGTCTGGGAATTGATTGAGAGTCCGTGACTCTGTATTCTGGCATTTCAATCTAAGCTGCTGTTCACATGACTTAGAATTCTTCTGTCTATAAAGGACAAGTAAATATTTAGTAGGTTTGCCATGTATTTCACTACTAGAACACCACGGACAAGTAGTCAATGCCGTAATTCCACATGAATCAGACTATTCTGATTAATGTTCCAACTCTGCTGTCCATTATGGTAACCATGCCCATCTTGCCTTTGTCGATTAACTGCTGCCACCTGTCCCCTACAACCACCATGGGATCCAATGGTCCCATCATAGTTAAGTGTCTTAGTTCATTTAGGGCAGTTCCCACTGTCAAATCTGGTTTGCATAAAATAGCAATCACAGCAGTCTTCAAGGATGTTGCCGCTCCTTTCCTAAAAGTATTCTTCACTTTACTGGTGAAAGGTGTGTCTTCTGGACTCTCCATTTAGGGCTGTTGGGGTCTAATCTGATAAATCCATTCTAACAGGTCATTTTCCCTAAGCTTCTGGATACCTTCTTCTACATTATACCAAAACAGGTCTGGTATTTCAACTTGACTTAAGGTAGGCCACTGCATAATCCATGCTTCAGTAAGCCAACCAAATAAACTATTAGATCCTTTCCTAACCTCTTGAGCTGAAACATTGAACGAAGAATCCATACTTAGTGTGCCTAAAACAGTTAACTCAGACTGATCCAATGTTACATTCCTTGCACCATTATCCCACACCCTGAGTAGCTATTCCCATAAATATTCTCCAGGTTTCTGTCTGTACATGTCAGCAAAATCAAGTAGGTCTTTTCGGGTGTAGCATATCACCTCCTCAGTCACACTTTGTATTTCACCTTTTGGGGCTCAGTTAGACTTAAATTTATTTGTAGGTCTAGCAGCAACAAAGGCTGTTTGGGGGCAGTTCCTGAGAACATTCAGGGATGTCTTCCATGGTCTGTCTCTGGCAATGACCCTGCAGGAACTGGTGGGCTAATTCCATCACACTTAGGTGGAGAGGATAATGATTTTACAGTAATCCCTTCAGATGGGAGGGATTCAACAGAATTTACAGGCTCCATATCCTGATCTTCCTGACTATCTGTCCACATGTCCCTTTCCAGGTTTCTGGATCCCATATTTTGCCAATAATACCCTCACTTTAATTTCAGACACCATTCCAGGTTGGTAATTTAATGGGTATTGTAATTCAGCCACCCTTACAATAAGATTCTGGGTTATCAGCTCTGTTACTAGAAGAAATAAGGCTTTCCCTCAGAGTACAATTGGAAACATTTGAGGTCTTTTGTGTCACATAAGCAGTGACTCATCAGCCCTGAGCTCATCTCACTCTTTCACCCCTTTGTCTATTATAAGTTGGACCAACCAACCAGCTTCTTTATACTCCTCATGCTGACAAAATTGAAGAAAAGTATCAAATATGCGATCACCCAGAGCCTCACTTCTCACAAGTACTTGATCTATTGGTGGTGTTATTTTGCATATTAATGTTGCCACCTCATGCCAGGGATTAGCAGGACCTCTCTACCAACAGAGGCAGGTTCACTAGTGTTTTTAGGATTTAATCAAACTGGAGAGCCAATTTAGGAAGTCCACCCTTATGAATTTGTCTCTCTAGAACCACTCTCGGTACCAAATGTGTTAGACTGGTTCTCTAGAGAAACCAAACCAGTAAAGCTTATATATATAAAGAAAGAGAAATTTATCTTAGGAAAATGGCTCACAAACTTATAGAAGCTGGCAAGTCCAAAGTTTTTGGATCAAACGTCAAGCTGGAGGCTTTTCCCAACTCACGCAGCTGCAGGGGCTGAGGAGTTCAAGGTTGGCAGGCAAAATACTGGCTGTTCTCTCCAAGGAATGAAGAATCCAAGATCTCCAGGTCAAATGGTGGATTGTTCACTCATGGACAGTTGTAGGCAGCACAACAGAATCCTGATCCACAGAAGAGTGTCTCTTTTCCCAGGATGTCCATAAATATACTGGAAGTATGCCACACCCCTAGGGAAACTCCCTTTCAGTGGGTTGTCAGCTCAAAACATATACATCTGATCCCATCATGGGAATAATCACATCACAACTGTTTAAAACATGCAGAATTGTGGTCCAGCCAAGTTGACACACAGCTCCAACTATCATAGTCTTCAAGACCCTACTCTCAGCAATTGATAGAACTATTAGACAGAAAAATGTAAAACATTCTTAAAATAACAATGCTATAGAGTTGGGATTAGTGGTTGCCAGGTGTTAGGAATGGTGAGTTAGAGGGTGGGGAGGCATCATTTAAAAAGTAGCAGGGAGGTGCTTCATGATGATGGAAAAATTTTATATCTTGATTATGGTGGTGATTACACAAATCTACATGTGATTAATTGCATAGAACTTCACACACACACAAACACATTTGCACGTAAAATTGTGAAAGCCAAATAAGTATATGGATTGTACCAATAACAACTTCCTGGTTTTGATACTGAATTATAGTTATGCAAAATGTTACCATTATGGGAAACTAGCTGAAGGGTACACTGGACATTTTATACATTTCTTTTGCAACTTCCTGTGAATCTTTAATTATTTCAAAA
>NW_006921733.1:3848630-3850558 GCF_000298275.1 Orycteropus afer afer
TATATTAACCTAGATGCCTGTGGGTTCCTTGGAGCTGCACCAGTATTTATGTTAATTCTTTTACCACTATCCTGTAATTGTATGCCATTTCCTTGATCTGATTTCTGCTGGGGTTATAATGACACCACCCCTGAAAGGTACTCATCTGTAATGTAAATTAGAACTAATTCTTTTGTGATTGCAGAAGCAAAGCTTCACAGAGAGGAGCAGGGTGCTGGTTTCTGAGGTCAAGGCTTTCCCTGCTCATCTGAGAAAAGACACTATGGCAAAAGTGCTGAACACAGGAATTGTCCCTAATTGTTTTAAGGTTTTTTTCTTGATTTCTTTCCATTTGCAGTATCTGAATTTAAAAATAGGCCTGTTTCCTGATGCAAGTAGCATCTCTGGATGTGCTCCAGGCTGTAGGAGGCACAGCATAACCTGGTGACTTAGAGTATATGGTTGGACTCATGTACTGATGTAAAATTCTGTGACTAGAATTCTCCTTGGAAGAAGATTCCCATTTGTCCAACCAAACAGAAAATTAACAACTTAGTTCTGATAAGCTTTCCTTTAAAATTAACATAGAGTCTTTGAAATTTGTATTATTAATGCTTGTCTATGGTAGTAAGGAGCTGTGGTGGCATAGTAGGTTAGCCATTTGACTGTTACCCAGAAGGTCAGTGGTTCAAACCCTCCAGCTGTTCCACAGGAGGTAGATGAGGCAGTCTACTTCTGCAAGGATTTATAGCTATGAATCAGAATTGATTCAATGGAAGCATTTTTGTTGTTGTTTGTTTGCTTGGCAGCAGAAGTACCTGTTTGTTATAAAATGTGGATGAAGATGAAAGGTGGTAAATACTTCAACTGAAAATAGATGTTTCTGGTAAATATTTCTGGTAAATATTATTCCTAAACTTCCACTCATTTTGATGGATTGTGTTCTGATAATCATTAAAGCTAAGAAAAACAATTGAGAGGAATCACTACATAGAGTACACTCTTAAATCAATCTTTTCATAATGGAAACATAACTTAAGGATATAATTAGTCAATTTGACAATCTATGTCTACAAAGTCTTATACTAAGACTTTTTTTTTTTTTCCCATGAGATTTGTGGCATCCCACCCTACACATTAGTTGTAACAGTTATGTTAAGATTAGAACTAAAGAAGCCAAGTCCTTTCCCAGACAGCACTTTTGTATGGGAATCTGGAGGAAGGAGGAGTTTTCCAGCTCTCCATGCTGGCAGAAGTGCCCTTTGCCCTGCCCTGCCAAGCCCACCCTTCGACTGGCCTGAAGAGCAACCCTTTCTCCCCCAGCATCACTCAGAAGCCATCTCTCCCAAGAAGGGACCCCATCTCTTCCTGTATCTTCTCTGTACCCTGCACACATTCTCCTCATCACACCTGAAAAGCTTATTATTTTCCTGTGTGAATGTGACATGTGAACCCCTCTTTGGGTTCTATGTGAAAGGTGACATATGTGCCTTTCCTTGCTTCTCGTCATGCCTATTGTCTCTGAGAGATCAGGTATGGTATTGCTCCGAAGTGTGCCTGTGCTCCATAAACGCTTGCTGATTGGCTAACTTACTGAATAGGATCACTGAATGGCATGATTGTAGGAACCATTCTAGCATGGATCTTTCACACAGTTCCATAAAATCAAAAGGAAATGTTATTTCGGCATTTCTTTTAGGTGCCATTTCATTCTGTGCTTCACCTAAAAGAGAATTTGGACATATATCAGGGTGGAAATAATGCAAGTCTTTATGATCAAAACTACTGAAATTACTTGCTTTCACTTGCACTAATTGTCAGTGAGAAAACATTCCTTTAAGATTAGAACTACATTCAATGCAATCTCAATCCAGATCCCATCAACATTCTTTAGGGATATGGAAAAAATGATCACTAACTTTATATGGAAAGGAAAGAGACCTCAGATA
>NW_006921733.1:3851015-3890254 GCF_000298275.1 Orycteropus afer afer
AAAAAAAAAAAAAAAAAAAGATTAGAACTAAAGAAGCCAAGACCTTTCCCAGACAGCACTTTTGTATTGTAATCTAGAGGAAGGAGTATCCTACTCTCTATGCTGGCAGGGGTGCCCTCTGCCCAGCTCTGCCAAGCCCACCCTTTGACTGTTTTCATTTGCAAAGTGTAGTCACAAAAGCTTCTCATTCCCATTGTTTTTTAACATGTGTGTTAGGCCAGGCAGGCATATCTCACTTTGCAGTGAGGAAACAAAGGTGCAAGAGAGTTGTGACTAAAATGTATAGAAAAGGCAAATCCAGATTTGAGACCGAAGTGTTCTTTCCCCAAAATCTCTTATCACTGTATTTGACTGCTGTTTGGTAGCTGTTCTTTGAATAATATACAGGCTTGAAACTTTGCCAGGGTTTGAGAATAATCCTTACTGTCAAAGCATTTTGGGCAGTTGCCAATTGATTTTCATACTAAATTAGGCAACTTGTTACTTTGACATATTTATCCTCTTTATAGGAATTCAAAGGGGAGAAATGAGAAAATTGATTGGGGATTTCATAGCTCCCTCCCCATCTGAGATCAGGTGATATTAACTACAACAGAAAAAAAGTTGATTTTTACACATACTTAAGTGGTTGTGGACATAATAATACATACCATAGTCAGGAGGGTTCTTGGAGGGTCTTACCTCCATTCACTAATTCACATATCTATTTCCTCTACTGAGGACCAAGTCTCCAGTTAACTGTTGCTCCCTGATTTTTACCTCCAAAAGGATTCCATTATCTTTTCTGAACTTGCTGGCTAGAAAATACATGTAAAACATGCTTCCTGTGGATTTCAGTTTCTATTTCTCCCCATGGATCTTCCAAACAGGCTGATGGCCATGATTAATGGTTCTCTCTCTCAGGGACTACTATTCTAGGTTACTTCAGAAGCTTCTTTGCTGATTATCCCTTTTCTTATTTTTATTTTCACTTTTATTGTGGTGAAAACAGATACAAGACATATGCCAACATAACAACTTCCCCTTTTACAGCTCAGGAACATTGATGCTATTTTTCATGTTGTGCTACTGTTATGCTATCCTTTTCCAAAATATTCCACTACCGTTAGTATAAACTCAATATCCTGCAAACAAAAGCTTCTCCTTTCCCTTGCCCCCCACCCCCGACTCCTGGTAACCACTGATAATCTTTGGCTTATATATATATATATCCCACCAGCAGTGTATGAGAGTGCCAAACTCTCCACGTCCTTGCCAGCATTTGTTATTTTCTATCTTTTTGAACTTTGCTATTAATGCTGGAATGAGATGGTATCAGATGGTTGTCTTGATTTGCATGCATCTCTCTAAAGGAGCTCTGGTAGCATAGTGCCTAAGGCACTTGACTGCTAACCAGAAGGCTGGTGGTTCAAACCCACAAGCCACTCCTTGGAACGAAGGTTGGGCATCTACTTCCATAGTGATACCACCTCAGAAACCCAAAGAGAGGTTGCTGTGAGTGAGAGCTGACTCAATGGCACATAACAACAACAGTGGGCCATGATCACTAATGTGTTTGTTGGCTGCCTGGATGCCTTCTGTGGTGAATTGTCTGTTATCTTCTTCCCATTTTTTAAATGGATTGTTTGCCTTTTTGATGTTGAGGAGTTTTCTATAAATTTTAGAGGTAAGTCTTTTGTCCAATATGTCATTGCCAAATATTAGTTCCCACTCTGTAGGTTCTTTTTTGTTCTCTAAAGAGAACTCTTTTCATACACCCAAGAATTTAATTTTTAGAAGGTCCCAATTATCTAGTTTCTCTTCTGCTGTTTGTGCATCTTGGGTTATGCTTGATAGTCTATTTATGCCATAAATTAGGGCCCCTAAGTTTGCCCCTATTTTTTCTTTAATGAACTATATAGTTTCATATTTAAGTCTTTGATCCATGTGGAGTTAGTTCTTGTGTATGGTGTGAGGTACAGATCTTGTTTCATTGATCTGCAAATGGATATCCAGGTTTGCCAGCACCATCCATGTCTGAGAGAGAGACTCTCTCTTCCCCATTGAATGGGCCCTTTGTCAAAGATCAGCTCACCGTAGGTCAATGGATCAATTTTTGAGTTCTCAATTCTGTTCCCCTGGTCTATATGTCTGTCATTGTACCAATACCAGGCTGTTTTAACAACTGAGTCTGTGTAGTATGTTTAGAGGTCTGGGACTGTGAGACCTCCTACTTTCTTCCTCTTCTTCAGTAGTGCTTTGCTTATTCAAGGTCTCTTTCCAATCCATAAAAAAAAAAAAAAAAATACTGATTGGTTTTTCTGTGTCTTTAAAGATTGTTGATGGGATCTGGATTGGGATTGCATTGAACGTATATATTGCTTTAGGTAGAACTGACATTTTCACAATGTTCAATCTTCCTATCCATGAGCATGGTATGTCCTTCCATTTATGTAGATTTCTTATAGGTTCCTGAAGTAGTGTTTTGTAGGTTTCTTTGTATAGGTCTTTTGTGTCCCTGGTAAGATTTATTCTCAAGTATTTTATCTTTTTGGTAGCTATTGTATGGCATAGTTCCTAAGGCATTTGACTGCTTTCCAAAAGGCTAATTGTTCAAATCAACCAGCCACTCCATGAAGGAAGACTGGACAATCTATTTCCATCAAGATTTACTGCCTCAGAAACCCAAAGGGGGTCACTATGAGTCAGAATCAACTAGATGGATGTAAGGGTTTTTTTATTGTTATTATCATAAATGGTATTAATTTCCTTATTTCCTATCAGCAGCCTCTTTGCTAGTGTAGAGGACTCCAACTGAATGTTGTATGTTGATCTTATAACTTGCCACTATGCTAAATCTTTCAGTGAGTTTCCAGAATTCTTCCCTACCAATTTAGAATCTTTTGATTTCCCTTTCTTCTCTTATTGCCCTGGGTAGTACTTCAAATACAATGCTGAATAGAATTAGAGATAGAGGGCATCCTTGTCTCACTCCCATTCTGTCTCTCTCTATTGAGGTTAATTTTGGCTGTAGGTTTTGCATATATTCCCCTTATTATGTTGAGGAATTTCCCTTCTCTTCCAATTTTTCTGGAAGTTTTTTTTTTTTTTTTTTTTTTTTTTTTAAAAAATGGGGGTTGGATTTTATCAAATGCCTTTTCTGCATCTATTGGTGTGATCATATGAGTCTTTTCCTTTATTTTACTTATGTGATGGTGCTGAAGATGCAAGGAGGCCACATATTCTGACCTTCTCTAACCCCACAAGAGGAAAACAGAAAATCACCATCAGTAGCCCAAGGCCTATTCCTGCGAGGCCAGACATGCTGCCTCCCTGCAGCCCTTTCACCATCCCTGACACCAACCGTTCCTCCCGCAGCACTCACCACCTTTCTGCTGCGTTTGATAATTCACTGCACTGGCCACACAGAACTCACAGATTATGGGGTTTATTAGGGAAGCACCAGGCTACAATTCAAGTTCAGGAAAAATGCTCAGTCCTCTCAGCCGACAGTCTCTCTCACCCACTCTACCAGCAATGTATGTCTCTCAGTGTCTCTCTCAGCAATGCATATCTCTGGTGTTTCTTTCTCAGTAGCACATGTCTCTCAGGAGTGTGTTTCTCTATGTAGCACGTCCTTACCAGCAGGCATTCAGAGAGACCTCTTCTGCCTCTAGGAGGTCTCCATTTGAGCCTGGCAGAGTGTCCAAACTAACTAATCATAACATCAGAATTCTAAGCACCTGAGAGAGAGCAAACTTCCCAGAACATGGCTTTGTGCTACTCTAAACAGAAATACCCCAGATGGGTAACTTTTATAATCAGGAGCTTCTCAGTGGCTCCACCATGGAGTTTACAAAGACTTATGGCTAGAAAAGCCATACCAGGTAATTTACTACATTGCAGATGGAGTACATCAATTGTTTTTCTAATGTTGAACCATCCTTGCATACTTGGTATGAATCCCACTTGGTCATGTTGAATTACTTTTTTGATACGTTGTTGATGTCTAATGACTAGGATTTTGTTGAAGATTTTTGTATCTCCATTCATGAGGCATATTGGTCTGTAGATTTTCTTTCTGTGGAAAGATTTTAGCCTTTGCCTGGTTTGGGTATCAGGGTCATGCTTGCTTCAGTAGATAAATATGGGAGGATTCCATCCTTTTGTATGCTTTGGAATAGTTTGAGTAGAATTAGTTTCAGCTCTTCTCTGAATGATTGGTAGAATTCTCCAGTGAAACCATCTAAGCCAGGACTTTTTTTTTTTTTGGTTGGTAATTTTTGTAATGACCTGTTCAGTTTCTTCTTTTGTTATGGTTCTATTCAAGTTTTCTACCTCAGTCTGGGTTAGTTTAGGTAAGTAGTATGTTTCTAGAAATCTATCCATTTTGTCTAGGTTTTCTAATTTGTTGTAGTACAGATCTTCATAGAATCCTGATATTATTCCTTTTATTTCTGTTGGTTCTGTTGAGATGTCAACTCTTTCATTTCTTATCCATGTTATTTCCATTTTCTCCTTCTTTTCATTTTTATAGTTTGCCAGTGGTTTGTCAATTTTATTAATCTTCTCAAAGAACCAACTTTTAGTCTTGTGGATTTTTCCTATTGTCTTTGTATTTTCTGTTTCATTTATTCTACTTGAATCTTTATTACTTCTTTCCTTCTGTTGACTGTAGGCTTTTTTTTGCTGTTCTTTTTCTAATTGTTGGAGGTATTGGGTTAAGGTGTTGATTTTGTCTCTTTATTCTTTTTTGATTGTATCATCTATTGATATAAGTTGATCTTTGCTTACTGTTTTTTCTGTGTCCCAAAGATTTTGGTATGCTGTGCTTTCATTCTAATTTATTCAAGGAATTATTTTTAATTTCATTTTTTCTATTACCCAGTCATATTTAAGGAGGATGTTATTCAGTGTCCATGTATTTTCCCTTTTTCCATTGGTCTTCCTAGTGTTAATATCTAATTTTATAACATTGTGATCTGAGAAGATACTTTGTCATATCTCAATGTTTTTTATATTTATTGAGGCTTGCTTAGTGGCTTAACATATGGTCATCCCTGGAGAATATTCCATGTGTGCTGGAAAAAATATATATATTTTGCTGTTGTTGGGTGAAGTTCTGTGTAGATGTCTATAAGTTTATGTTGATTGATAATATTATTTAGTTCTTTGTTGAATTTTTTCTAGTTCCATTTTTATTGAAAATGTCATATTCAAGTCTCCTAATATTATTGTGGTGTCATCTATTTGTATTTTCAATTCTGTTAAAGTCTGCTTTATGTATTTTGGGGCTATTTCATTGGGGTCATAGGTGTGTATTATGGTTATGCCCTCTTGTTCAAGTGATTTTTTTTTAATCATTATATAATGTCCTTCCTTGTCTCTTATGGTCTTAAATCTGTTTTATCACAAATTAATATTGCCAATCCTGCACTCTTTTGGTTCATATATCTTTTTTTAACCTTTGATTTTTAGTCTAATTATGTCTTTGTTTCTTAAGAGAGTCTCTTCTAGACAGCATATTGATGAGTCATGATTTTTTATCCAGAGTGCAATTCTCTGTCTCTTTGTGGTGCATTTAATCCATTTATATTCACTGTAATTATAATCAAATATGAATTTATTGATGTCATTATGTTGTTATGTCTTTTTTCATGGTGTTTCTGATTTCTTTGTTCCATATAATTTTCTGTGTTGATCTCATTTTGTTTATGAGTTTTGTTATTGTTTCCTTCATTGCTATTGTTTTACTACTTGCTATTTGTGCTTTTCTTCTTTTTTATTTTGATGTGAAGGTGTATGGTTTTTCTTTGAGGTTACTTGGTAATTATGATTTTTATTTGAAGTTTAAAAAAGTCTATTTATCTTGCAATTGTCTTGATTTGCTCACTATTTAGAAGTTCTCTAACACTATTTATTCCCACTTTTTGGTTTGTAGTTGTCTTCATTTACCAATTGATATTTCTGGTTCTGTTTATCATCTTTTTTTTTTTTTCTCCTTAATGCATTTTATTGATATATAATTTATATGCAGTGAAATACACAAAAGTAAAGTGGCATGGGTTAATTTTTTTTGTTGTTGCCATTTTCCCGCCCCTGCCATCTCACCCCTGGTAACCAATAAAGAAGGTTTCTTTACATATATAAATCTTTCCGTGACTTTTTAAAATAATGAACTAATGCTATGTTTGTCCTCCTGTGACTGACTTATTTCATTCAGCATAATGTCCTCCAAATTCATCTGTGTTATATAGTCTTTTGAATATTCTACATTATTTTTTAGTATTGCATAGTATCCCATTGTTTGCATGTACCATAGTTTGGTTATCCATTCTTCTGTTGATGAGCACATAAGTTTCCATCCTTTTGCTGTTGTAAATAGTGCTCTAGTGAACATAGGTGCATATATCTGTTCTTGTCCTAGCTCTCACTTCTGTAGGATATATACCTAGTAGTGGGTTTGCTGGGTCAAATGGGTTTGCTGGGTTATTTCTAATTTGAGCATTTTACGAAATCACCATACTGCTTTCCACAGTGATTGTATCATTTTACAGTCCCACCAGCAGTGTAGGAAAGTCCCAATCTCTCCACATCCTCACCAGTATTTGTTATTTTCTGTCTTGTTGAGCTTTGCCACATTAGTACTGGGGTGAAATGGTATTTCATTATTGTTTTGATTTGCTTCTCTTTCTGATGGCTAATGATCATGAGCATTTCCTCATGTATTTGCTGACCACTTGAATATCCTCTTTGCTGAAGTGTCTAATCCTGTCTTCTGCCCACTTTTTCATTGGATTCTTAATCTGTTTGTTGTTGAGGTGTTGGAGTTTTCTATAAAATTTAAGGATAAATCCCTTGTCAAATATGTCATTGCTGGATATTTTTTCCCAATCTGTAGGTTCTCTGTTTACTCTTTTGGAAAAGTCTTTAGAAGCACATAAAATTTTAATTTTTATAAGGTCCCATTCATCTAGTTTATCTTCAACTGTTTGTGCATGTTGGGTTATTGTTGACAGCATATTTCTGTCATAAATTAGGGCATCTAAATTTGCCCCTGCTTTTTCCTTGAGGAACTTTATAGTTTTAGGTTTCACATTTAAGTCTTTGATCCATCTGGAGTTAGTTTTTGTGTATGGTGTGAGGTACCGACCGTGTTTCATTTCTCTGCAAATAGATATCCAGTCTTGCCAGCACCATTTGTTAAAGACACCACCTCTTGCCCATTTAATGGATATCAGCCCTTTGTCAAAAATCAATTGACCATAGGTGGATGGATCTATTTCTAGGTTCTCAGTTCTGTTTCACTGGTCTATGTCTGTCATTGTGGCAGTACCAGGTTATTTTGACAACTGAGGCTGTATAGTAGGTTTTGAGATCTGGGAGTGTGAGAACTCCTACTTTTTTCTTCTCCTTCAATTATGCTTTGCTTATTCAAGATCTCTTTCCTTTCCATATAAAATTGGTGATTGTTTTTTTTTTCCATATTCTTAAAGAATGCTGATGGGATCTGGATTGGGATTGCACTGAATGTATAGAATTCTTGGAGTAGAATTGACATTTTCACAATGTTCAATCATCCTATCCACGAGCATGGCATGTTCTTCCATTTATGTAGATCTTTTATGGTTTCTTGGAGTAGTGAATTGTAGTATTCTTTCTATAGGTCTTTTGTGTCCCAAGTGAGATTTATTCCCAAAAATTTTATTTTTTTTTTTGGTAGCTATTTTAAATGGCTTGGAAGAAAGATTGGGGAATCTACTTCTTTAGTAATACTGCCTTAGAAACCCAAGGTGAGGTTACTATTAATTGGGACTAACTCTACGGCAGTAAGGTTTTTTTTTTTTTTTAGTATTGTAAATGGTATTGATTTCCTTATTGCTTTTTTCAGCAATATCTTTGCTGATGTAGAGGAATACAATTGATTTTTGGATGTTGCTCTTGGATCCCACCACTATAGCAAATCTCTCAATTAGTTCCAGTATTTTTTTTTTTTTTTTTTTTGCTGAGTCTGGGGTTTTCTATGTACAGGATCATATCATCAGAAAATAAGGATAGTTTTACTTTTTCCTTCCCAATTTGGATGCCTTTCCTTTCTTTTCTTATTACTCTGGCCAGGACTTCCAATACAATATTGAATAGAAATGGTGATCGAGTACATCCTTGTCTTGTTCCTATTCTCAATGGGAATGGTCTCAGTTTCTCTCCATTGAGAATAATGTTGGCTGTTGGTTTTGCACATATGCCCTTTATTATGTTGGAGAATGACCCTTCTGTTCCTATTTTCCTGAGAGTTTTTTTAATCAGGAAACGGTGTTAGATTTTATCAGATACCTTTTCTGCATGAATTGATATGATCATGTGATTCTTTTCCTTTGTTTTATTTATGTGATGGATGATGTTGATTGTTTTCCTAATGTTCAGCCTTCCTTGCATACCTGGAATGAACCCGATTTGGTCATAATGTTTTTTTTTTTTTTTTTTTTTGGGGGGGGGTACTTTGTTGCAATCTGTTGGCTAGTATTTTATTGAAGGTTTTTGCATCTATATTCATGAGGGATATTGGTCTGTAGTTTTCCATTTTAGTGATGTCTTTGGCTGGTTTGGGTATCAGAGTTTTGCTCACTTCATAAAATTAATTTGGGGGAATTCCATCATATTCTGTGTTCTGAAACAGTTTGAATAGGTTTGGTGTCAGTTATTTTCTGAATGTTCAGTAGAATTCACCAGGAAAATCGTCTAGGTCAGTGCTTTTTTTATCTTAGCATTTTTTTTATTACTTGTACAATTTCTTCTTTTGTTATGGTTCTGTTTAAATTTTCCACCTCTGCCTCTATTAGTTTAGGTAAGTAGTATGTTTCTAGAAATCTGTCCATTTTTCTAGATTTTCAAATTTGTTGGAGTATAGTTGTTCATAGTATCCTGATATTATCCTTTTAATTTCTGTTGGTTCTGTTGTGGTGTCATCTTATTTATTTATTATTCTTTTTATTTGTATTCTCTCCCTCTTTTATTTTATTAAATTTGCCAGTGGTTTGTTAATTTTATTAATCTTTTCAACTAACCAACTTTTAATCTTGTCGATTTTTTCTATTGTCTTCTATTTTCTGTTTCATTTATTTCTGCTTGAATCTTTATTATTTCTTATCTTCTGGTGACTGTAGGCTTTTTTCACTGATTTTTTCCTAATTGATGGAGATCTTGGGTTAAGGTGTTGATTTTGGCTTTTTCTTCTTTTTTCATGTGTGAATTTATTGCTATAAATTGGCCTGTGATCACTGCTTTTGCTGTGTCCAAAGATTTTGTCATGTTTTCACTCTTATTGGATTCAAAGAATTTTTTAATTTCATTTTTTATTTCTTCTCATACCTGGTGTATGGGGAGGGTGTTGTTCAGTTTCCATGTGTTTGCTCTTTTTCCATTCATCTTCCTATTGTTGATTTCTTATTTTACTGCATTGTTATCTGAGAAGATGCTTTGCAGTATTTCAGTGTTTTTAAATTTACCAAGCCTTGCTATGTGGCCTAACCTATGGTCTATCCTGAAGAATGTTCCATGTGCACTGGAAAATAATGTATATTGTGTTGTTGTTGGGTGAAGTGCTCTGTATATATGTATAAGGTCAAGTTGGTGAATTGTATTGTTTAGTTCTTCTGTGCCTTTGTTGAGTTTCATTCCAGTTGTTCAATCTGTGATTGAAAGTGGACTGATTGAAAGTGTCCTACTATGACTATGGAGTCATCTATTAGTCTTTTCAGTTCTGTTAGAGTCTGGCTTATGTATTTTGGGACTTATCCATTGGGTGCAGAGATTATTGTTATGACCTCTTGTCAAATGGATCCTTTAATCATTATATAATGACCTTCCTTGTCTCTTATGGTAGTTTTTGTCTTAAAGTCAATTTTATCAGAAATTAATTTTACCACTTCTATTCTTTTATGGTTGCCATTTGCTTGATATATGCTGATATTATCCTTTTAATTTCTGTTGGTTCTGTTGTGGTGTCATCTGATTTTTCCAACCTTTGAGTTTTAGCCTATTTTTGTCTTTCTCTCTAAGATGTCTCTTGTAGACAGCATATTGATGTGTTATGGTTTCTTATCCAGCCTCTAACTCTCTGTCTCTTGAGTGGTGTATTTAATCCATTTACATCCAGTGTAATTATCAACAAGTATGAATTTGTTGTCATTTTGTTATGTGCTTTTTCTTGGTGTTACTTATATCTTTGTTCCATATAATTTTCTGTGCTGAGCTCTTTTTGTTTATGAATCATGTTATCACTTCCTTCATTACTATTGTTTTAGTATTTGCTAAATATTTGTGTTTGTCCTCTTTTTTATTTTGATGTGAAGTTTTATTCTTTTTCTTTGAGGTTATCCTGTGTATTACAAGTTTCTTCCCAAGTTTACAACAGTCCATTCTATCTTACAGTTGTTTTGACTTCCCTACCACTTAGAAGTTTTGTAACTACACATTTTATCCCCTCTTCTTGGTTTGTAGTTGTCCTCATTTGTCATTGATGTCTCTAGTTCTCTGTTGGCAATCTTGTAGGGTTATTTACCTCAGATACTTCCATAACTGGGTTGGTTTCTGGGTTATGTCATCATGTGTGTTAATAGTCAGTTGTTTGCTGTCATTGGTTCTCTATCCAAGGGACTCCCTTTAGCATCTCTTGGAAGATTGGTCTGATTTTAACAAATTCTCGTACTTTCTGTTTCTCTGGATATCCTAATTTCACCATCATATTTGAGGGACAATTTTATTGGGTATATAACTTTTGTTTGAATTTTTTTTTTTTCTTTCTTTTATGGATTTATATATACTACTCCACTGCATTCTTGCCTGCATTGTTTCTCTCATGAAATCGGAGCTTAGTCTTATTGGTTGCCCCTTGTAGGTAACTTTTTGTTTTATCCTTGCTACTTTCAAGATTCTTTCTTTGTGTTTGGTTTTTGTGAGTTTAATGTTGATATGTGTTGGTGATTTTATTTTGGGGTCTATCCTGTTTGGGGTTCATTGGATTTCTTGAATGGATATATTCTCACATTTCATCATACCAGGGAAAATATCTTCCAACAAATCTTTAACAATTTTCTCTGTGGTTTTATTTGTCTCTTTCTGCTTTGGAAATCTGATTACATGTAGCTTATTCCATTTGATGGTATCCTGCATGAACCTTAGGCTTTCTTCATTTTGTTTGCTTTTTTTTTCTGATTGATCCCTTTACAAAGAATTATTGAGGTATTTGTTTTCAGTCTCACTAATTCTGTCTGCCTTGGTTCAATTCTACTTCTTTCCCCATTCAATGTGTTATCCATTTCTCAGAATTTATAATCAATCATCTGTATTTCTATCTGTAGATTTTATATCATTTCTAATTTTTCATTTATTTTGTCTTTTTTTTTCCTAAATTATTCTAGGGTTTTCTCTGTGTTTTCCTCAATTTTGTTGGTGTTTTCCTTGATCTGTCTCTCAATCCATTGAAGGTACCAAAATATAATTCTTTTGATTTCTCTATCAGGGAGTTCCAATTCTATGTCTTTTGCAGAGATGTGTTCTTGGGTCTGTATTTCTCCTGCTTTAACTTGCTTCTTTGTGTACACTGTGATACTCTGTTATCTCAGAGGCATTGTGGTTTTCTTGTGTTTATATTTAATAGGTGATTGTATGTAGGAGTGACTTACCCCAGATTTTTATTTTCTTTGTTGTGCCTGGATGTTATCTATGTAAGCAGAGTACTCACCGTGCTCCTCTATTCGCTAGTTGGCAGCACTTATAGACTCATCTCCTGTCTCCTTTCCCATTTTGGCCTCCCATATGTCCCTGCCATCCATGTTAAATGGAACCTATTCTTAGATCCCTTGTATCCAAATGAGAATGCTGTCACTTTAAATATCCAAAATGACTGCTGCTTGTAAACTTTCAAAATGGCTGTGCCCTTGGTCACTTTAAATGTGGCTGCCCCTTGTATACAATCAAAATGGCTTCACCCTCTGGATAGACGACAGTCCACATCTCAGGTTGTCTCCCTCTTTGCTATTTCCCTTCCTAGTTCTTGGCCATAAGCACAGTTGTCCTCACAACTCTTGGCAAATCCCAACACCACTTGTCTGTTTGTGCCATCGGTGTAGCTGACAGTCTGCAGTTCTATCTATCTCTGTACTCACTGTTTTCATTCAGGTTTTTCTAATAGTTGGTATCTAATCAACTTCTGTATACTTCCTTTCAGAGTTCCAGGCTTCAGTATTATCTTCTGTATCTCTGTCTATTGTATTCTCCTTTCTTTGTTGAAAAGGGTCTGTGTAGCTTGCTTGCCTATTCTGACATCTTACTGCAAGTCTCCCTGTTCACAGTCTTGTAGCCTTATTTTACTTTGGATACTCCTGTATCTGGGTTGACATGGGTTACATCATCACATGTGTTAATCATTGGTTGTTGTTTATCATTCTTGGTCATCTGTCTGGAGGACTCCACTTGGCATGTTTCATAAAGTTGATCTGGTTTTAATAAATTCCCTTACTTTCTGATTATCTGGAAATCTCCTAAATTCTCCCTCACTCTGGTGGCACAAGCTTGAAACAAGCTATGGTATTTTCAGTTGCCTCATATGCATGTGAGAGCTGGACAATGAATAAGGAAGACCAAAGAAGAACTGATGCTTTTGAGTTGTGGTGTTGGCAAAGAATGTTGAGAGTACCCTGAACTGCTAAAAGAACTAACAGATCTGTCCTGGAGGAAGTGCAGCTGGAATGCTCTTTGGAGGTGAGAATGGCCAAACTTCATCTCACCTACTTTGGTCATGTTGTCAGAAGGGACCATTCCCTGGAGAAGGATGTCATGCTTGGTAAGGTGGAGGGTCAACAAAAGAGGGGAAGAGTCTCAACAAGATGGATTGAGATGTTGGTGGCGGTGATGGGCTCAAGTATAGCAAGGATCATGGAGCTAGTGCAGAACTGAGAAGTGTTTCATTGGGCTGTGCACAGGGTCACTATGAGTCGGAGATGACTTCATGACACCTAACTAACAACTGCTGGCATAGTGCCTGAGGCATTTGACTGCTAACCAGCCACTCTATGGAAGGAAGGGTGGGCATTCTATTTCCATAAAGATTTACCACTTTGGAAACCCTAACGGGGTTGCTGTAAGTCTGAATCGACTGAATTGCTGTCAGTATTCATTAGATAATTTTTCTGGACATATAATTCTTGGTTGGAGATTTTTTTTTCTTTCAGGATTTTATATAAATATTCCCATTGGCTTCTTACTTGAATGGTTTCTGCTGAGAAATCAGAGCCTAGTTCTACTGGTTGCCCTTTGTAGGTAACTTTTCATTTGTGTCATGCTGCTTTCAGGATTTTCTTTTTCTTTGATTTTGATGAGTTTGATGATGATGGGTCTTGATGTTTTTCTTTTGGGGTCTATCTTGTTTGGTGTTCACTGAATTTCTTGAATGGGTATATTCTCATCTTTCATTATATCAGGGAAATTCTCCAACAAATCTTTGACAATTTTCTCTGTGGTTTATCAGTCTCTTTCTCTTCTGAGATTTCACGTACACATAAGTTACTCCTCATGATGGTATCTATCCATGACTCTTATGCTTCCATCATCATGTTTTGATCTTTTGTCTGATTGATCCTGTAACAAACTACTGTTTAGATATTTGTCTTTAATTTCATTAATTCTGTCTTCAATTGATTCCATTCTACTCCTTTACCCATTCAATGTGTTATCTATTTCTAAAATCTTAGTATTAATCTCCTGGATTTCTGCTTATTGTTTTTGTATCATTTCTAATTTTTTGTTTATTTTGTCAATTTGTTCCTGTATTGTTTTCCTAAATTCTTCTAGAGTTTTATCTGTGTTTTCCTTTAATTTTTTCAGTGTTTTCCTCAATGTTTATTAGTGTTTTCCTAGATATGTCTCTCAATCCATTGAAGGTACCAAAATATAATTTTTTAAAAAATTCCTTATCAGGGATTTCTAATGGTACTTCTTTCTCACATATGTTTTCTGATTTTGTATACTGGTCCCTTGTTTCTACTACATTATCTTGCTTTTTTTGTGTGGATTGAGAGTCTCTCTTGTCTTTGAGACATTGTGGTGTTATTGTATTTATATTAATTTGTGGTTTATGTTGGTGTGATAGTGGCTAAGGCACTTGACTGCTTACCAGAAGGCTGGTAGTTCAAACCCACCAGCCACTTCTCAGAAGGAAGATGGGGCAATCTACTTCCATAGTGATACTGCCTCAGAAATCCAAAGAGGGGTCGCTATGAGTCAGATCTGACTTGATGGCACATAACAACAACACAACATGTTGGTGTGACACACATTTTTTTTTCCTTTATTTCCTTTTGATATATCTTTGTGAGCATGGTACTGTGCTCCCCTATTCACAAGTTGTCAGTACTTAGACACTCACCACCTGTCTCCTGGTGGGTACGATAGAGAATGAAAGTGTCAGCACAGATCTCTGTTAGCTATTCCTAAAGAGCTGTTGAGGGTAAGTTGAGGTAATTTTGGCCACTATCTATTGTTGGTTAGTTGGTGTAAAAGCAAGCAGTGGCCCTCACTCATAGGGTGGGCTGCACAAGGGGCAGGAATGATGGGGTTGTATGGGAACTGTGGCTGTATTCCACTCAGAGGGAAAAAAGAGAGAGAGAGAGAGAGAGAGAGAGAGAGAAACAGCAAATAAATAAATAAATAGAACAAAAAACTCACATAAACAAACAGGAACAATTGCAAAAGAAAAAAGAATGCAATAAATAAAAAGAATAATTTTTAAAATATATTACAAAATAATGGAAGAAAGATAACAAGAAAAACAACAACAACAACAACAAAAACAAGCCACACTATTTGGGGAGAGAAAAAAGTACAAGAGTAAAAGAATAGAGAAAATTGCAGAACAAAAAACAAGGCATGTAAAACCAAAAGAAAGAAAAAAGAAGGAAATAGGTAAAAGGAAGAGTAAAAAACAACAACAAAACAAACAAACATAAACATGAACCTGGGATGGTTAAAAGAAAGAAAAAAAAAAAAAGATAGAAAGGAGGAAGATAAAAAATTTTAAAAAAACTGTGTGTGTGTGGGGGGGGGGGGGGTTGAGAATGGCATCCACCCTTTGCCAGGGCACAGAGTGGAATGGAACTCCTGTAGGACAAGGTGGATTGAGGTGTGTGGTTGGCCACAACCCTGTTCACAAAGACAGTGGGGCACAAGAATAACAAGGGAAATATCACACCTTTCCAGTAGTCAGTCTCCAGTGCAGGTGCCCATGCTGTCCTCGGCAGGCAGAGCTCACTCCTAGGTCACAGTCCAAGCAAGGATGTCACCTGCTCACACTCAAAAACGCTACACCAGCTGTGTGCAAACATCCGGAATGGCTTTGCCCTCAGGACAGCTGCTGGCAATTCATAGGTCAGCTTGTCCCTTTCCTTGCTGTTCTCACTTCTGGCCCTCAGCCACCAATTCAGTCCTTGCCCATGTAGCCTTGGTGAGTAGAGCAGATTCTAATCTTGCTATAGAGAAATGTTCAAAATGACTGTGCCTTTAGGACAGCCAGGAGTCTGCAGCTCCATTTGTCTCTTTACTCACTGTTTCATTCAGGTTCCACTCTTAAAAATAATAATAAAAAAAATAAAAATAAACTCGCTGTCATGGAGTCCATTCCTACTAATAGTGACCCCTCCTTGAGTTTCTGAGGCAGTATTTCTATGGAAGTAGATTGTCCAGTCTTCCTTCTGAGGAATGGCTGGTGGCTTTGAACTGCCAGCCTTCTAGTTAGCAGTCAAATGCCTTAGGAATTATGCCACCAGAGCTCCTATATCTATCTATCTATCTATCTATCTATCTATCTATCTATCTATCATCTTATCTATCTATCATCTATCATCTATCTATAATAGAGCTTCTACTAGTTGGTGTTTAATCCATTTTTTTTTATCCTTGCTCTCAAAACTAATGGTTCCAGGATCCTCTTCTGTATCAGTTTCAGTTGGGTTCTCATTGCTTTGTTGCAGAGATCCGTGTAGCTTGTCTGCCTATTCTGCCATCTTGCTGGAACTTGATTACCTCTTTTCTTGACAAACAGAATTTAGTACCTTCCTTGTTTCTACCCTCCTTTTTGTCATTTATTATTCACATTTCTAGTGAACAAGTTTTGGAATGTGCACTTATATAAAGTTTGTAGAATGTAAACTATCATTAAGACACAGAAATCATTTCTTTCTTTCTTTCTTTTTTTTTTATCCTATCATGATTTGGGTGAAAATTTACAGAGCAAATTCACTTTCAATACAGCAGTTCACATACACTTTGTCTCATGACATTGACCACAATTCACCATAATGCAATAGCTCCCCTCCCACTTCCTCCCAACAGTGACCTCTTCCCTGTGTCCATACCTCCCTGGGCCCCTGCCCCCTGAGCTGTCTCACTGTGCATAACCAGCCCTTGTTTCTCCCATGCTTGTTCTCTCCAAGGAGTGTATTTACCTCAGGTAAAATTTCAACTCTTATGCCTGTCTTTTGCTTGGCTGGAAGCCACAGGTGTGGGTTTAATTCTAGACCTGAAGGGCACCTAGGGGCCCTAGTCTCAGTGGTTCCACCAGGCTCTGTCAGACCAGCAAACCTGGTCCTCCCCCCTTTTTCTTTCCAAATGCTTTTGAATTTTGTTCCACATTGTTCTCCCTCTCTATCCAGGGTCTCTTACATAGATCCCCCACAGAGTGGTTGACAGCAGTAGCCAGGCACCATCTAGTTCTTCTGGTTTCATAGTCATATAGGCTTCAGACTTTATGGTGTACCAGTCACTAAGACTAATTCTTTCTTTCTTTTCTAATTCTTTCCATGAATCTTTGGTTTCTTCATTCTTCCTTGTACTGGACGAGGAGAGACCCATCATTGCATCTAGATGGCTGCTTGCAGGCTTTTTAGATGCCAGTTGCTACTTGCCAAAGTAGGAGGTGGAACAGTGTTTTGTGTAGCATGTTATGCCAATTGAGCTTGATGTTCCCTGTGACTATGGTCCCGAGCCCACAGGTTCAACTTCTCGCTCCCTCTGGATAGCTGACTGTAACCAAGAAATAAATACAACGTTGTCCCTTGTTAGCTCTACTATACACATGGGAATTCAGATCATACAAATAAACTTATAGGACCACTGTCTGTCAACCCTATACATGGTTTTGGATACACTCTTCACTTCATAGACACACCTAATAGTTCAGCTTGTCCACCCATCTATCCACCCGTATACCCATGTTGCCTTGCCTTCATTGACAATGTAGTACTGTATGTGCAAAAGGGTTCATCTTTGTTGTCTGTACCTCCCATGCACCTCTCTATATCTTCCTCTTCTTCAATGGCACCATTTTGATCACACACATTTGGTATATTGCCCTTCTCTTCATCCAAATCAATACTTATCTCTACCTATATAACAATAGTTCCTCTCCTTCCCTCTCACCCCTGGTAATCAACAAAAAAAATTTCCTTCCATAGATAAAACTTTCCTTGATTTTTACAATAACAGAGTAATACAATATTTGTCCTTATGTGATTGACTTATTTCACTCAGCATAATGTCCTCCAAGTTCATCCACATTATGTGGTGTTTTGCAGATTCTAGGTTATTCTTTAGGGTTGCATCATATTCCATTGTGTGTATGTACATAAGTCTGGGTATCCATTCCTCAGTTGATGGACACCTAGTTTGATTCCATCTTTTGGCTATTATAAATAGTGCTGTGATGAACATGGGTGTGCATATGTCTGTTCTTGTCATGGTTCTCACTTCTTTAGTATATATACCTTCTAATGGAATGGCTGTGTCAAATGGTATTTCTATTTCCAACTTTTTAAGGAGTCATCATACTGCTTCCCACAGTGGTTGTACCATTTTGCAGTCCCAATCTCTCCGCATCCTCTCCAGCATTTGCTATTTCCTGTCTTGTTAAATTTTGCTACTAGTGCTGGAGCAAGATGGTATCTCATTGTTGTTTTGATTGACATCTCTCTAATTGGTAATGATTGTGAGCATTTTTTCATATGTTTGTTGGCTGCCTGAATATCCTTGGTGAATTGTCTATTCATGTCTTCTGCCCATTTTTTAGTTGGATTATTTATCTTTTTGTTATTGAGGTGTTGGAGTTTTCTATAAATCCTAGAGATAAATCCCTTGTCAGATATGTCATTGCCAAATATTTTTTCCAATCTGTAGGTTCTCTTTTGACTCTTTTGGAGAAGTCTTTGGAAGTACATAAACATTTAATTTTTAGATGTCCTATTCATGTAGTTTCTCTTCTGCTGTTTGTGCATTTTGGGTTATGCTTGATAGTGTATTTATGCCATATATTCACAAAGGGAGTGGTTTCAGTCTACTTAAATCATTTCTATTAAGCCATTGGTTTGATTTTTTCAAAATGTAAAATGAACCTTAACGTAACTAAAAAGTAGTACAGTCTTTGACATACATATCAGTAGAGTCCACACTTCTTTTTTAATCAGTATTCTGTAGTCCCACCTGCTAAGTAATCTCAGTTTTTTTTTTTTTTTTTTAAAGCCTGATTCCTACCCAATCTCCAGATGTCAAAATCAAAAGATAGGATATATCTTTGTATTCATGTAAGAAAATAGCGGGTTGACAAAAATTCTAAGGACTGAAATGGAGGTTCATATAGGCATGATTTGACTAATTTGTCTTAGTATAATTATTCTCACTAATGATCTATTGTCCAAATGGTTTCTCTTTTAGTTCTGTGTGTTCCATTTCAGTTGGAAACATAGCAGTCTTTGGATTGTTTGGGACCAAAGCAGCTGATTTCCATTCAAATTCCATTCAATATGGAACATGGAAGACTTAGCCTTAAGGCACCATTAAGTTTATCCTGGAGCAGTGCCTGCATATTCAGTGCACATAGCTTGATGTAACCCAAGAACACCGGCTTTGGTGTGGACAGATATATGCTGGCTCAAGCATACATCAGCATTGTAATTTGAGTTGCTTAGACCCTTTAAGATACAGATAGATACCTGTAAGTTGGAGATGATAACCCCTTTTCCTTCTATGTTTGCTGTGAGATTTATCAAGATCACCTGTATAGAGTATCTGACACGATGGCTGGGATGAATTACATGCTCTTTGCTTTTCCTTTTTCTGGTCTTCAGCATACTATATTCCTTTTCTGAGATTTTAATTCACATTTGAATATTGTCTTTACTACCTTGCTACTTAACATTGATCCCTACTTCGGGCCAGGTGGGTCTCTATCACTAAACTAGGAGAAATGATAAAACAGTTAACATCTCTGTCAAAATCACTTCAAACAAACTAAAAACTTAGCATTGAGTGTTGGGGTTAAAAGTTAGGCTTCAAGTGGAAGAGTTGTGAAATAATGATCATCAATTTTCTCTGCAACTTCCTGAAAATTAGTAATTAAAGAGAGTCCACTCACCACTAGATATTAGACATTACAATGTTTGCTTAATTCAAAAACTAGATACATATTTCTCTTCACAGGTGACATAAGGCAAACCTTGAATGAATTTCAAGCTAATGGTTTTAAATCCAACTCCTACTCATAAGAGACTTGGCACTTTTGGAATGACTCAAGATAAAAGGAGAAATAACTGTTTCCAAGAGACAGGGAAAAAGCTATAAATATAGTAGATTTATAAATTCCCATTTTAGTGTATGTGTCTCCTGTCCATCTACATACCAATTGGAACAGTGTATCTTTCCACTCAAACTGACCACAATATTAAATATTAAATAAGATTATCATCAGTGTGATCATCACATCATGCACTAGCACTCAGGTCATCAATGATCTCACAACATAGACAAGGATTCACTTATAAAATTCTGGGCTCCAGGATATTTAGAGTAAAATTAACAGAGCAACCATACATGAAGTCTTCGCAGAAACATTTTAAGTTTGCAATAAATATAATGCATGTCTCTAGTGTTTCCTGAGAAATCTGATTTTATGAAACATTCATTTCTTATTGACAATATTTGTTATTAATAAAGATTGGGAAGGAAGGGATGAATTTTGCTTCTAGTACTTACAATCTAATAAATTTTATATATGTTGTTGTTGTTGTTCTGTGCCGTCGAGTCGGACCCGACTCATAGCGACCCCTCCTTGGGTTTCCGAGGCAGTATCACTACGGAAGTAGATTGCCTCATCTTCCTTCCGAGGAGTGGCTGGTGGGTTTGAACCGCCAGTCTTCTGATTAGCAGTCAAGTGCCTTAGACACTATGCTACCAGAGCTCCCAAATTTTATATATATGTATTTTAATTTTTATTGTGATTTGAGTAAAAGTTGCATAGCAAATTCATTTTCCATACAGAAGTTCACATACACTTTGTCGCATGACATTGACTGCAATTTTCCACAATGCAACAGCTCCCTTTCCACACCATCCCCATAGTTACCTCTTCCCTGTGTCTTTCCCTCCCATGCACTCTGGCTCCCTGTGCATCCACAACTCTTCTATTCTCCCATGATTGAGATCACCAAGAAGTCTGTCTACCTAATATAAATGTCCAGCTCATATGCCTGTCTTTTGTGTGGCTGGAAACCACAGGAGTGAGTTCAATTCCAGACCTGAGGAGCAACTAGGGACCATAGTCTCAGGGGTTTCACCAGGTTCTAGGAGACCAGCAAACCTGGTATTTTATCATTATTACTTTTTAATGATTTTTCAGTTTTATTCCTTATTGTTCTCCCACTCTATCCAGAATCTCCTACATAGATCCTCTTCCAAGTGGCTGTCAGGGTAGCCAGGCACCATCTAGTTCTTCTGGTCTCATAGTCACATAGGCTGAGGATCCCTTAGGCTAACTGTATCTTTGGTTTTCATCATTCTTCTTTGCTCTTGACAGGGAGAGACCCATTGTTGCATCTGGATGACCACTTGCAAGCTTTTAAGATCCCAGTCACTACTCGCCAAAACAGGATGTGGAACAATGTTTGTGTGTAGTATGTTATGCCTATTGAGCTTGTGACATGGTCCTGAGCCCACAGGTCCCTCTGGGTAGATGACTGTGGCCAAGAAGTGACTACAACTTTTTCCCTTGTCAGCTCTACTATATACCTAGACATTCCTACAGAACATACAAAAGCACTTGTAGAAATATTGTCTGCTACCCCTGTATATGGTCATGGGCACACTCCCCCCTCCATAGACATGCCTAATTGTTCAGGCTGTCCACACATCTATCCACTCATAGATCAATGTTTCCCATCACTGACAATGCAGTATTGTATGTGCAAAAGGGTTCAACTTTGTTGTCTGTACCTCTCATGCACCTCTCCATGTCTTCTTCCTCAAAGCCACCATGCTGATCATTCACGTTTGGTACATTGCCCTTCCCTTCACTGAAAACAATACTTGTCTCTGCCTATCTAGCAGTGTTCCTTCCCCTCCCATCCTACTCTTGGTAACCAACAAAAAAAAAATTCCTTCCATATATAAAGCTTTCCTTGGCTTTTTACAGTAACAGACTTCTGTGATTGACTTATTTCACTCAGCATAATGTTCTCCAAGTTTATCCACATTTTTTGGTGTTTTGCAGAGTGTACATTATTCTTTAGGGTTGCATAATATTCTGTTGTGTATATGTACCACAGTTTGGTTATCCATTCTTCTCTTCATGGGCTTCTAGGTTGTTTTTGGTGTTGTAAATAGAGCTGCAATGAACATGGGTGTGCATATGTCTGTTCTTGTCCTGGCTTTCACTTCTTTAGGATATATACCTATTAATGGAATGGCTGGGTCAAATGGTATTTCTAATTCCAACTTTTTAAGGAATCACTGTACTGCTTTCCACAGTGGTTGTACCATTTTATAGTCCCACCAGCAGTGTAAGAGAATCCCAGTCTCTCTGCATCCTCGCCAGCATTTGTTTTTTTTCTGTCTTGTTGAACTTTGCTACTAGTGCTGGAGCAAGATGGTATCTCATTTTTGTTTTGATTTGCATCTATGTAATGGCTAATGATGGTAAATATTTCTTCATGTATTTGTTGGCCACCTGAATATCCTGTTTTGTGAAGTGTCTATTTGTGTCTTTTGCCCATTTTTTAATTGGATTATTTGTCTTTTTGTTGTTGAGGTGTTGGAATTTTCTATAAATTTTAGAGATAACTCCCTTCTCAGATACGTTGTTGCCAAATATTTTTCCCCAATCTGTAGGTTTTCTTTTTACTCTTTGGAGAAGTGTTTGGAGGCACATACATATTTAATTTTTAGAATGTCCCATTCATCTAGTTAATCAATATTTAATTTTTATAATGCCCCATTAATCTAATTAATCTTCTGCTGTTTGTGCATTTTGTGTTAGGGTTGATAGTCTATTTACGCCATATATTGTTGTTGTTGTTATTTGCCGTTTAGTCAGACCCAACTCATAGCCACTTCTCCGTGTGTTTCCGAGGTGGTATCACTATGGAAGTAGATTGCCCAACCTTCCTTCCGAGGAGTGTCTGGTGGGTTTGAACTGCCAGCCTTCTGGTTAACAATCAAGTGCCTTCCATGAGGAATTTTATAGTTATATGTTTCACATTTAAGTCTTTGATCCATCTGCAGGTAGTTTTTGTGTATGATGTGAGGTACGGATCTTGTTTCATTTTTCTGCCAATGGATATTCAGCTTTGACAGCACCATTTGTTAAACAGACAAACTCTTCCCCATTTAATGGATTTCAGCACTTTGTCAAAGATCAGTTGGTCAATGGATCTATTTCTGGGTTCTCAATTCTATTCCTTGGTCTATGTGTCTGTCGTTGTACCAGTACCAGGCAGTTTTGACTACTGTGGATGTTGGTTTTGAGATCTGGGAGTGTGAGACCTTCTACTTTGTTGTTGTTCTTCAACATTTCTTTTATTATCTGAGGTCTGTTTCCTTTCTATATAAAGTTAGTGATTGTTTTTTCCATATCCTTAAAGAATGTTGATGGGATCTGGGTTGGGATTGTATAGAATTATAGACTGCTTGAGGTAGAATTGACCTTTTCACAATGTTCAATCTTCCTATCCATGAGCATGGCATGTTCTTCCATTTATGTAGATCTCTTATGGTTTCTTGAAGTAGTCTTTTATAGTTGGCTTTTTACAGGTCTTTTGTGTCCCTGGTAAGATTTATTCCCAAGTATTTCATTTTTTTGGTAACTGTTGTGAATGATATTGATTTCTTTATTTCTTTTTCAGCAATCTCTTTGCTGGTGTGGAACAATCCAACAAATTTTTGTACGTTGATCTTATATCCTATACTACGCTAAATCCCTCAATTAGTTCCAGTAGTTTTTTTTTTTTTTCTTTTTTAAGCATAGTGCTTAAGGCACTTGACTGCTAACCAGAAGGCTGGCGGTTCAAACCCACCAGCCACTCCTCAGAAGGAAGGCTGGGCAATCTACTTCCATAGTGATACTGCTTCAGAAACCTAAGGAGGGGTTGCTATGAGTCGGGGCCGACTTGACAGCACATAACAACAACAACAGATCATATCATCAGCAAATAGGGGTAGTTTGACTTCTTCCTTCCCAATTTGGATGCCTTTGATATGCCTTTCTCGCCTTATTACCCTGGCGAGGATTTCCAGTACAATGTTGAATAGAAGTGGTGATAGAGGGCATCCTTGTCTCGTTCCTGTTCTCCTGTAGAATGGTTTCAGTCTCTCTCCATAGAGAATAATGCTGACTCCTGGTTTTGCATATATGTACTTTATTGTGATGAGAAGTGTCCCTTCTATTCTTATTTTGCTGGCAGTTTTGATCAAGAATAGATGTTGGATTTTATCAAATGCCTTTTCTGCATCAATGGATATGATCATGTGTTTCTTTTCCTTTGTTTTATTTATGTGATGGATGATGTTGATTGTTTTTCTAATGTTGAACCATCCTTTGTTGTTATGTGCCATCGGGTCATCTCTGACCCCATGTACAACAGAACAAAACACGGTCCAGTCCTGTGCCAGCCTACCGACTCCTATTATACCAGAGCCAATTGCCTCACCCACTATGTCAAACCATCATCTTGAGGCCCTTCTTCTATTTTGTTGACCCTTTACTTAACCAAGCATGACACTCTTCTCCAGAGAATGGTCCCTCTGACAGCATGACCAAAGTACATGAGATGAAGTCTGGTCATTCTAGCTTCCAAGGAGCCTTCCAGCTGCATTTCTTCCATGACAGATGTGTTAATTTTTTATCAATCCATTGTACTTTTACCATTCTTCACCAACACCACAACTCAAAAACATCAACTCTTCTTTGGTCTTCCTTATTCATTGTCCAACTAGCACATTCATATGAGGTGTTGAAAATAACATGGCTTGGCTTAGCCACATGTTATTTTTCAAGGAGATATCTTTCCTCAGCAATTCAAAGAGGTGTTTTGCAACAGATTTGCCCAATGCAATATGTCTTTTGATTTCTTTATTGCTGGTTCCATTGGCATGGATTGTGCAACCAAGTAATATGAAGTTGTTCACAACTTCAATCTTTTCTCCATTTATCGTGATGCTGCTTATTGGACCATTTGTGAGTTTTTTTTTTTTTTTTCTTTATATTGAGGTGTAATCTGTAATGCAGACTATAGTCTTTAATCTTCACTAGTAAATGCTCCAAGTCATTCTCACTTTTGGCAAGCAAAGTTGTGTTGTTTGTGTATCTCAGGTTGTTAATGAATATTCCTCAAATTCTGATGCCACATTCTTCTTCATATAGTCAAGCTTCTCTAATTATTTGCTCAGCATACAGATTTAATAAATATGGTGAAAGGGTACAACCCTGGAATGCTCCCTTCCTGATACTAAACTATGCATAATCCCCTTGTTTTGTTCTAATGACTCCCTCCTGATCTATGTACAGGTGAATAAAATCAATTGTTCTGGAATTCTCATTCTTCTCAATGTTATCTACAATTTTTTATGATCCACTCAATTGAATACTTTTGCATAATTAAGAGAAAAACAAGCCACAAGTAAACATCTTTCTGGTATTCTTTGCTTTCAGCCACGATCCATCTGACGTCAACTATGATATCCCTTGTTCCACATCCCTTTCTGAATCCAGGTTGTATTTCTGGAAGTTCTCTGTTAATATACTGGTGCAATCATTTTGAATTATCTTCAGTAAGATTTTACTTGCGTGTGATATCAATGATATTGTTCAATAACTTCCACATTCTGTGGGATTACCTTTCTTTGGAATGAGTACAAATATGTACTCTTCCACTCAGGGTCCCAGGTTGCTGTCTTCCAAATCTCTTGGCATAGACAAGTGAGCATCCATTTGTTTAAACATCTCAAAGAGTATTCCCTCAATTCTGACATCCACTTTGGTATTTTCTCATTTTCCTGTCTTTTTAATGACCTTTTTATTTCTTCATGAATGATATTCTTGATGTCATCCCACAATTTCTCTGATTTTTGGCCATTGGTGTTCAATGCATCAAATATATTTGATGATCTCTAAATTCAGAAGGGATATAATCAAGGTCACATTTTGGCTCTTATGGACTTCTTTTAATTGTCTTCAGCTTTACTTGAACTTGAAGATATTGAGCTTCTGAATCACTCCTCGCCACACATGTAGTCAATATGATTACTCTGCACTTCATCTGGAGAAGTCCACATGTTTGTGTAGGTATTTGTGAGGAATAAGTTGTTGGTCTTGCAAAGGTCTCTCATGCTATCTGCAGGATTATTTCTGTCACCAGGGCTAAATTTTCCAACTACTGGTGATTCTTTTTCATTTCCAACATTTGAATTCCAATCACCAGTGATATTCAGCATGTCTTGATTGTATGTTCAGTCAATTTCAGACTGCAGAAGTTGATAAAAATCTTCAATTTCCTCATCTTTGGCTTTGATGGTTGGTTTTAAAATTTGAATAATAGTCATATTAACTGGTCTTCCTTGTAGGTATATGTATATTCTCCCATCACTGAGAGCATTGTACTTCAGAATAGATCTTGATACATTCTTTGTAATGATGAATGCCACACCATTCCTCTTCAGTTTATCACTCCCGAAATAGTAGATCAGGAGATTGTCTGATTCAAAATGGACAAAAACAGTCCATTTCAGCTCAGTAATGACTAGGATATTGATCTTTATGCATTCCATTTTATTTTTAACAACTTCCAATTTTCTTAGAGGAGCTCTGGTGGCGTAGTTTCATACTTTGTACATTCTATGTTCTGTTTATTAATGGATGTTTGCAGCTGTTTCTTCTCATCTTGAGATGTGCCAGATGAGCAAATGGCAGTCCCAAAAGCCCCACTCTACCCAAATCTTTAAGGTCAGCTCCATCTGGGGAGGCAGCCCTTCTCCAGTTATATTTTGTCTTCCTTCCAACCTGAGGGGCTCATCTTCCAACACTATATAACACAATGTTTCAGGGCTACTCATGAAGTTGTGCATTAATATATCAGTGTTTCAGTGCTACACATAAGGTTTCCACTGGCCATTTCTTTGAGAAGTGGATGACCTCTTCCTTCTGAGTCTGTCTTATTTTGGAAGGTTCTATGAAACCTGTCCACCATGGGTTACCCTGATGGCATTTGAACCACTGGTGGCATATTCTTCAGCATACTCAAGCCACCACAGTACAAAAAAAAAAAAAAAAAAACAGACAGGTAAGTTTGTTTTCCTTATCTGTTTCAAACTCCTCTGCTCATTTCCTGGTCTCCCATTCCCTGCTACCTTACCTGGGCTGCCCCCAGGGTGCTCCACACAAACACCCACCCTCTGTTGCTGCGGGGCTGTCATACTGTGGCCTGCCCCCTGAGTGCTTACTCCACTCAACCAAACACCTGCCTTCCACTGCTCCTGTGCTGGGTTAGTGCTGAACCATCCTTGCGTATCTGATATGAACCCCACTTGGTCAGAATTATTATTTTTTTGATATGTTGTGGGAGTCCATTGGCTAGGGTTTTGTTGAAGATTTTTGCGTCTATATTTATGAGGGATATTGGTCTGTAGTTTCCCCTTTTAGTGATGTCTTTGGTTTTGGTATCAAGGTTATTCTTGCTTCATAAAATGAATTTGGGAGGATTCCATCCTTTTCTATATTCTGGAATAGTTTGAGTAGGATTCGTATCAGTTCTTCTCTGAAAGTTTAATAGAATTCTCCAGGGAAACCATCTGGGCCAAGACTACTTTGTGTTGGTAATTTTTTTTATGACCTTTTCAATTTCTTCTTTTGTTATGGGTCTTCAAATTTTCCACCTCAGTCTTTGTTATTTTAGGTAAGTAGTGTGTTTCTAGAAATCTGATCATTTCTTATAGATTTTCAAATTTGATAGAGTACAGTTCTTCATAGTATTCTGATATTTTTTTTATGGCAGTTGCTTTTGTTGGTGAAGTCACCCATTTAATTTCTTATTTGTGTTGTTAGCATTATCTCCCTCTTTTCATTTGTTAAATTTCCCAATGCTTTGCCAATTTTATTAATCTTACCAAAAAAAACACAACTTCTAGTCTTGTTGATTTCTTTTTTTTTTTTTTTTAATTTCTTCTATTTTGTTTCATTTATTTCTGCTCAAAACTTTATTATTTCCTTTCTTCTGGTGACTGTAGGCTTTTCATTTTCTAACTGTTGGAAATGTTCAGTTAAGGTAGTAATTTTGACTCTTCTTTTTTGATGTGTGCATTTATTGCTATAAGTTGGCCTGTGATCACTCCCTTTGCTGTGTCCCAGATTTTGGTTTGTTGTGTTTTCATTCTTGTTTTATTCAAGGAATGTTTTAATTTCTTTTTTTATTTATTTTATTACCCAATCATTCTTAAAGAGGGTGTGTCAGTTTCCATGTGTTTGCACTTTTTCCATTGCTTTTCCTATTGTTGATTTCTAGTTTTATAGCATTGCAATCTGAGATGCTTTGTAGTATTTCAATGTTTTCTAATTTATGAATGCTTCCTTTATGGCCTAATATATGGCCTATCCTGGAGAATGTTCCATGTGCACTGGAAAAGAATGCATATTGTGCTATTGTTGGGTGATGTGCTTTGCAGATGTCTATAAATTCAAGGTGGTGGATTGTGTTGTTTAATGCTGCATCTTTGTTCAATTTCTTTCAAGTTGTTTTATCTTTGATTGAGAGTGGTGTATCAAAGTCTCCTACTCTGACTGTGGAGTCATCTATTTGCAGTTTCAATTCTGTTAAAGTATGATGTATGTATTTTGGGGCTTTTTCACTGAGTCCATAGATATTTATTATGGTTATATCTTCTTGTTTGATTGATCCTTTTATCATTATAAGATGTCCTTCCTTGTTTCTTATGGTGGTTTTTGTCTTAAATTCAATTTTATCAGGAATCAATAATACCACTCCTGCTCTTTTTCAGTTGCCATTTGCTTGATATATCTTTCTCCTACTATTGATTTTTAGTCTATTTTTGTCTTTCTAATGTGTGTTGCTCATAGACAGCATATTAATGGGTTATGTTTTCTCATCCACTCTGCAACTCTCTGTCTCTTGAATGGTACATTTAATCCATTTATATTCAGTGTAATTATCGAGAAATATTAATTCATTGCTGTCATTCTTTTGCATCCTTTTTTATGGTGTTACTTGTTTCTTTATTCCATATAATTTTCTGTGCTGAGCTTTTTTTTTTTTTTTAATGAATCACATTATCATTTCCTTCACTGCTGTTGTTTTAGTATTTTCTAAATATTTGTGCTTGTCCTCTTTTTTATTGTGATGTGAAGGTTTATTGTTATTTCTTTGAGGTTACTCTGCAATTTATAATTTTCTCCCTGACTTTAGAACAGTCCGTTCTATCTTGCAACTCTCTTGACTTCTTTACCATGTAGAAGTTTTGTAACTACACTAGTTTTTCCCTCTTTTTGTTTTGCAGTTGTCCTCATTTACCAATTGATATCTCTGGTTCCATGTTTACGATCTTGTAAGCTTATGTTACTTTTGATACTTCCATAACTGGGTTGGTTTCTGGGTTATGTCATCATGTGTATTAATGGTTGGTTGTTGTTTTCTCTTGTTGGTTCTCTGTCCAAAGGACTCCCTTTAGTACTCTCTTATAAGGTTGGTCTGGTTTGAAAACATTTCCTTAATTTCTGCTTACCTGGAAATCTCCTAATTTCACCATCATTTTTGAAGGATGGCTTTGCTGGGTAATTCTTTGTTGGAAATTTTTCTTTTTCAGGGTTTTATATGTACCATTTCATTGCCTTCTCACTTGAATGGTTTCTGCTGAGAAATCAGAGCTTATTCTTATCAGTTGTCCTTTGCAGGTAACTTTTCATTTTTCAAGTGCTGCTTTCAGGATTCAGTCTTTGTCGTTGGTTTTGGTGAGTTTGATAATGATATGTCTTGGTGATTTTTTTGGGGATCTTTCCTGTTTGGACTTCCTGAATAGATATATTCTTATCTTTCATCATATCTGGAAAGTTCTCTTCTAACCTCTCTTGGACAATTTTCTCAGTAGTTTATTTTTATTTTTCTCTTCCTGTTCTGGAATTCCAATTGCACATAGGCTATTCCTTTTGATGGTATCCCACATGAATCTTAGGCTTTCTTCAATTTGTTTTGACCTTTTTTTCTGATTGATCCATTCCCAAAAATGTATTCAAGTATTTGTCTTCAATCTCATGAATTCTTCCGTTGATTTGGTTCTACTCCTTTGTCCTTTCAATATGTTATCTATTTCTGAAAGTTTACCATTAATCTTCTGGATTTATATCTGTATATTTTTTATCATTTCTATTTTTTAAATTTATTTTGTCATGTTGTACTTTTATTTTCTTATGAAATTGTTGTAGGGTTTTGTGAGTGTTTTTCTTAATTTTTCAGCGTTTTCCTTGATCTGTCTCTCAATCCATTGAAAGTATGCAAATATAATTCCTTTGTATTCATTTTCAGGGAGTTCCAATTCTTCTTCTTCCTCAGCGGTGTGTTCTGGGTCTGTATCCTGCTCCCTTGTTTCTACTGCTTTGTCTTGCTTCTTTGTGTGCCTGTAATGCTCTGTTGTCTCCAAGACAGTTTGGCTTTGTTATATTTATATTTAATCAGTGATTGTATATTTGAGTGTTTTACCTAAGATTTTTTTTTTTTTTTTTTGATTTATCTTGTTCTGGTTACCTAGTGCCACTCTGACAAGAATATACCACAAATGGAATGGCCTTAACAAACAAGAATTTATCCTTACAATTTGGAGGCTTTAAGACCAAGTTCAAAGTGCCAAGCTCTAGGGGCTGGGTGAAAGCCCCTCAATGTTGGGGTCCAGTTCTGCCTCCCACTCCTGGCCCACTGAAACTAGAGGGGTTTCTTCACTCAGACAGCTGCTGAGGCTGAGAAGGCCCAAGGTTGACAAGTAAAAAGGTACAGTCCTGATGTTACCAAATCACACATCAGGCCATTAACTTAAGTACATTATAAGTCCCAAGGTCAGCAGGACATAGCAGGCTGCTGAGCAACAATGTGGCTACTTGCATGGTCCAAGCATGCCATAGACTAGAGACCATTCTCAAAGCTTCTCCTTATATGCAGGAAGCAGTCCAGATCCCGAAGGTGGTTCCTCAGCTGCTTGTGGTAGATCCCACCATGGAGTTAAATTACCAGTCTCTTCATGGGGATTAACTACCACCAGCTGCTCAGCCACTCAACCAGGCCCAGCCAAGTTGACACACAGACATAACTACCACATATCTGAGTAAGTAGGGTACTGTCTTCCTCTATTCATTAGTTCACAGCAGTTAAGCAGTCACCACCTATCTCCTGGTGGGTGTGATAGAGAATGAGAATGGCTGCACAGATCTGTGTTAATTGTTTGTGAAGAGTATTTAAGGATGAGTCAGGCTCCTATTGGTGACCATGTATCACTGACCAGCTGATGCAGAAGGAAGTGGTGGCTCTGACTCAGTAATTGGAGCTGCAGGAGGTGCTGGGGTGGTTGGGTCATATGATCATGGTTGCTGACTCCCACTCAGAGAAAAACAACAATACCAAAAACATAAAAAAGTAAAGGCAAGAGGAGAAAAACACACATTGAATAAATAAAAAGGAACAATCAACAAAAAGAGGAAAAAAAGTGGAAAAGCAGTGAATGAGAGGAAATATTTAAAGAAATATTTTTTAAAACCAAAAGAAATATGAATAGTAAAAAGGGTTAAAGAAACTGCAATATCTGGGCAGGGGGAATAAGAGAATAGAAGTAAAGTAGGATAATAATGAAGAAAAAATGGGAAAAATGCAAAATTAAAAAGAAGGAATGGGAGAACCACAAGAAAGAAAAAAAAAAAAAAAAATGGAAACCAGGAAAAAGATATAGAGAAAAAGATGAAAACTAGAACCTGGAAGGGAACAAAAAAAAAGAATAATAATAAAAAGGGCACACAAAAAATATTATTTTTACACAGACAAACACAAACTAAAAACAAAACAAACAAACAAAAAACTGGGCAGTGTGAGGCAGGGCACCCAAGCTCCATCAGAGCACACAGAGTAGGATGAAATTCCTGCAGGCCCAGAGGGTGGGTGGGAGTGAGGGATGGCCACACCTCTGTTCACCAAGAGGGTGGGCGTATAAGAGTAACAAGTGGAATATTGCACATTTCCCATCTTCAGTTTGTGGTATATCCTTGCTCTCTCCTGCAAGGGCAAGTGGAGCCTATTCTTAAATCCCTGGAAGCTCAGAGGACAGTGTTGCTTTAAATGTCCAAAATGGTCAAACCACTTGTAAGCATTCAAAATGGCTGCCCCCTCTGGACAGCCAAAAGTCCACAGCTCATCCCATCTCCCTCTTTGCTGCTTCCTCTTTTATTTACCAGCCACCAGTGCAGTCCTCCATGGAGCCACTGGCTAGCAGGGTGTTTTTAGTTTAATTTTCAGGTCCCAACAGAACTTGGCAACATCCAAGCTTTCCGTGCTGTCAGGATTGCTGATAATATGCAACACCTTATGTCTCCCTTTTCACCGTTCTCTTGCAGGTTCTTCCACGAGTTGGAGTTTACTTCACTTCTGTATACTTATTTTCAAAGCTCAGAGCTGCAGGATAATCTTCTGCATCTGTGTTAACTTAACTGGTTCCTATTTTCTTTGTTGAAGAGAGTCTGTGTAGTTTGTCTGCCTATTCTGCCATCTTACCTGAACTCCTAAATTTATATCTTTCAATCTGGAAGAGATGAGAGATTGTCAGCTCAGTTGATCATTTTACAGATTACAAAATTGAGGCCCCAAAAGATGACAGGACCAAATCTCATGGTGCTGGCTATGCTAAAGCCTAGTTCCAGACTACTCCCTGAACCATACAGCCCACAGAAGAGGCAAGCAGTATTTGATGAATTAATCTGTTAAAGCATGCATGCCAAAGAGTCACAAAGAGACAAAAGTAACATATCACAAATGGAAAATTGTTTTGCCAAAATATATCAGTCAGGTTTAGTAACCTTAATATAAAAAGAGTACTATGGTAAGAATAAACTAAAATCTCAAGAGAAATTTAGGCAAACGGCACATTATATTTGCTCTCAGAAGAGGAAATACAATTGGTGTAACTTCCTAATAATCAATGGTCAAAAAATGCAGATGAAAACAATAATAAGCTTTCTTTCTGCCCTAACAAGCAGACTGAAGGTACAGGTGTCTGAATAGTAAGGCCAGGATTTGCCCACTGGCCCCAACAAGTACAGTGACATCAGTAGTTGGAAGGTTTCCCATATGATCATTGCTACAAAATGTGTAACTTTGGACTCAGGCCTTCACTTCCAATGTTCACCCCAGAAATAATCAATATTGTGGAATCATATCTGTGTAAATTTGAATATATTCATAACAATGTTATCTCTATTAAAAATGGGAATGATAAAAACACTCAGCACTAAAATAGAAAAGCAACCCTATCATGGTAAGGAGAATATATTGAAAAAAACTACAGCTAATATTGTACTCAATAGTGAAAGGCTGGAAGTTTCTTTCTAACATTAGAAAGAAGACAAGGATGCCTGCTTTCACTGCTGCTATTTAACATTGTTCTGGAAGTTTTAGCCAGAGTGGTTACACAAGAAAAAATAAATGAAACATCTAAATTGGAAATAAAGAAGGTAAACTATTTCTATTCAGAGATGACATGATCCTAAAACAAAAACCTGTTGCTATGTAGTTGATTCCAATTCTTAGGTACCCTACAAGTCAGAAGAGCTCTGGTAGCCTAGTGCCTAAGGTATCTGACTGCTAACCAGAAGGCTGGTGGTTCAAATTCACCAGCCACTCTATTGAAAGAAGACTCGGTAATCTACTTCTGAAAAGATTTACCACCTTGGAAACCTGAAGGAGGCTGCTATGAGTCAGAATCAACTTGATGGAAGTGAGTTTGGATTTTTTTTTCATAGAAATTTCAAGGCTGTAATTTTTATGGAAGTAGCCTGCCACGTCCTTCTCCTATGGACTGGCTGGTGGATTTGAACCACTGACCTTTGTTGTCAGTAGCAAAGTGCTTTAGCCACTGTGCCACCAGGACTGCCTGACATAATCCTATATATAGAAAATAACAAAGAAAAAAAAAAAAAACCCACAAGCAAGATACTAGATGTCAATACTACTCAAACAATCTATGGATTTAACGCAATCCCTATCAAAATTGCAACAGCAATCTATTTACAAATGGAAAGTCTATTCTCAAATTCATATGGAATTTCAAGAGGCCCAAATAGCTAAAACAATTTTGAAAAATAACAAACTAGAAGGACTTATACAACCACATGTCAAAACTTACTACAAAGTTTTAGTAATTGAAACAGTGTAATACTGGGATCAGGAAGGACATATAGAACAATGGAATATAACTGGGAATTCAGAAATGAACCCATATATCTATAGTCAATTAATTTTGATGAGGGGGCCATGATCATTCAATAGGGAAAGAATGGTCTCTTCAACAAATGATACTGGGACAACTGGATTTCCACATGCAAAAGAATGAAATTGGACCTGTACCTCACACCATATCAAAAAAATAAGTCAAAATGGATCAACAACCTAGGTACAAGAGCTAAAACAATAAAACTCTTAAAATTAAACATAAGAATAAATCTTAAGGATGTATTTTTGGCAATGGTTTCTTAGATATAACACCAAAAGAAAAAATAGTTAAGTTGGACTTCATTGAAATAAAACAAATGCTGTTGTTATTGTTGTTGTTATGTGCCATCGAGTCGGACCTGACTTATAGTGAACCCTCCTTGGGTTTCTGAGGCAGTATCACTACTGAAGTAGACTACCCAACCTTCCTTCCAAGGAGTGGCTTGTGGGTTTGAACCACCAACCCTCTGGTTAACAGTCAAGTCTTAGGAACTACACTACCAGTGCTCCTAAAACAAATAAACAAACAATATAAACCAACTTTTGTGTATCAAATGACAATGTCACAAAAGAGGAAAGACAACCTACAGAGAGGGAAAAATTTGGAACCAAGTACCTGGTTAAGGATTAGTATCCAGAATATATAAAGAAATCCTACAGCTCAATAAGTAGCTCTTGTAGCATAGTGCCTAAGGCACTTGACTGCTAACCAAAAGGCCGGAGGTACAAACCCACCAGCCACTCCTTGGAAGGAAGGTTGGGTAATCTACTGCTGTAGTGATACCACGTCAGAAAACCAAGGATGGGTCACCATGACTACGGTCTGATTCGATGACACATAACAACAACAGCACAGCTCAGTAACAAAAAGACAACTCAATTAAAAAATGGGCATATGACTTGAATAGATTTTTCTCCAAAGAAGATGAGCAAATGGAAAATAGCCCATGAAAAATTACTCAATATCATTAGTCGTTGCTTCTTTTTAACTTTTATTGTGATTTAGATGAAGGTTTACAAAGAAAATCACTTTTCCATCCAACAATTAATGAATTCAGTTTCATGCCATTGATTACAATCACTAGAATACACCATCACTCATCCAACTTCCTCCATGTGTTTCCTGTTTCCATTCTTCTTTACAATCCCTTCCTACTTTCTGAACTTTGTAATTGGGCAAATGCAACGGTTTTGATCTCACATGATTGATTGTTTTACAGATTGTGGGTTTCCCTCATGCTATTGTTCACAAAATAGGCCTCTCTATTGTTTGGCTGAAAGTTGAGCCATAGGGATAAGTTCAGTTCTATGTTTGAAACGTGAATAATGTCATAGTTGTTGAAGTTCCATCAGTCCCTATTTGGCCAATAAGCCTTTTTTTTTTTTTAAGATTTTGAATTGTGTTCCATGTTTTTCCTCCCATTTTATCTATGAACTCCTACTGTGATCCCTTTCAGAGTGGTAGCCAGGCATCATCAAGCTCTTCTAGTCTCAGAATTGATGAGGCTGACATTTCATGCTCTATTCATCTGGACTAATTGTTCCCATATGTCTTCAATCCTGTTTGCTCCGGACAGTGAGAAACAAGTAGTTGAACCTTATATGGTTCACGAGCTTTTAAGACCCCAATTACTACTAACCAAAGTTGTTGTTGTTATTTGCCATCGAGTCAGACCCTACTCATAGTGACTCCTCCTTGGGTTTCCAAGGCAGTATCACTACGGTAGTAGATTGCCTAACCTTCCTTCTGAGGAGTGGCTGGTGGGTTTGAACTGCCAGCCTTCTGCCTAGCAATCAAATGCCTCAGACACTAATCTACCAGAACTAATCTAAGTAGGATATAAAATATTTTCTTAGTCGAATATTGACCTTGATATCTCCTGAGACTATGGTCCTAAGCCCCCATACCCAGTGACTCATTCGCCCAAGTTGTTTCGTTAAAGCTAAGAAGTTTTCATAACTTTGCTCCCTATATGCCCTACTATATTCATGGGTATATTTGAAGCATATGTACATACATATATAGAAATATCCTCTGTCAAAACTCCCTTTCAGAGTGGTAGCCAGGCATCATCAAGCATCATCATCAAATATATATATATTTCAAGAATGTGGTCGTATTAACCTTCCCACACCTGTTCAGTTGGGTACATATCCATTCATAGATAATTATTTTTTAATTTTTTTTTTAATTGTGATTTCGGTGAAAGTTTACAGAGCAAATTCACTTTCCATACAGCAGCTCACATATACTTTTTCTCTTGAAAATGACTGCAATTTCCCACAATGCAACAGCTCCCCTTCCACTTCCTCCCCATAATTACTTCTTCCCTGTGTCCTTCCCTCCCATGCACTACTGCCTACTGAGCTGTCTTCCTGTGCATACACAGCCCTTCTATTCTCCCATGATTGATCTCTCCAAGAAGTGTATCTACCTAATGTAAATGCTCAGCTCATGTGCCTGTCTTTTGTTTGGCTGGAAGTAGGTTCAATTCTAGGCTTGAAGAGCAGCTAGGGGCCATAGTCTCATTTTTTCCATCTGGTTCTATCAGACCAGCAAAACTGCTCCTCCTTTTTTTTAATGATTTTGAGTTTTGTTCCACATTGTTCTCCAATTCTATCCAGTATCTCCTACATAGATCCCCGTCCAAGTGGTTGACAGTGGTAGACATCTGGTCTCATAGTCTCAAAGTGTCATAGTCATATAGTGCACAGAGAATTGCACCGTGCACCAGTTGCTTGGACTAATTGTTTCCATAGGTCATTGATTTTATTTATTCTTCTTTGTTCTGAACGAGGAGAGACCCATTGTTACATCTAGGTGGCTTCTTGCAAGCTTTTAGGATTCCAGTTGCTGCTCACCAAAGTAGGATGTGGTACAATGTTTTTGTGTACTACGTTATGACAATTGAGCTCAATGTCCCTTGTGACTATGGTTCCAAGACCACAGGTTCAACTACTTGCTTCCTCTACATAGCTGGCTGTGGCCAAGAAGTGACTATAACCCTGTCACTTGTCAGCTCTATTATATAATTGGGAATTATTACAGTACATACAATACACTTGTAGAAACATTTTCTTCCAACCCCATCTGTGGTCATGGGGACATTCCCCCCTGCATAGACATACCTAAAAGTTTACCCTGTCCAATGTCTATCCACCTGTATATCAATGTTTACCTTCATTGAAAACACAGTACTCTATGTGGAAAAGGGTTCATCTATGTTCTCTGTGCCTCCCATGCATCTCTCAATGTCTTCCTCTTCCTCAGTGCTACAGTGTTGATCACTCACATTTGGTACATTGATCTCTTCACCCAAATCAGTACTTTTCTCTATGTATCTAACAGTATCCCCTCCCCTTCCACCCCTGGTAATCAGCAAAGAAAATTTGCTTCTATATATAAACCTTTCCTTGATTTTTTTATAATAACAGACTAATACAATATTTCTCCTACTGTGATTAATTTATTTCACTCAGCATAATATCCTCCAAATTAATCCACGTTATGTGGTGTTTTGCCAACTCTGCCTTATTTTATAGGGTTGCAAAGTGTCCATTCTATATATATGTACCATAGTTTGGTTATCTGTTCTTCTGTTGATGGACACCTAGGTTGTTTTCCTCTTTTGGCTACAGTAAATACTGCTGCGATGAACATGCATATATCTGTTCTTCTACTGGCTCCCACGTCTTTAGGATATACATCTAGTAAGTCAGCTGCAGGGATCCAGGTAAGGGTGATAGGAGAGGTTTCCAAAAGGGAGACAAACTTGTCTGTTAGTTTGTCCTACAGTGGTGACGTTTTGACGTGAGTTTTGAGGCTGAGCCACTGGTGTTTCAAACGCAGCAGGATGCACATGGTGCACAGGTATCAGCACAGCTTACAGACTGAGACAGAATAGGAAGAAGGAAGAAGCCATCCACTTCTCGAAGAATTGGCCAGGGAAAACCTTATGAATAGGAAAGAAACACTGTCTGATACATTACCACGCAACTTTATGAATAGTCCAGGTAGGTTAGAAGGCTCTCAAAATAGGACTGGGAAAGAGCTGCACCATCAGAGTAAACCCAGCCTTACTCAAATGGATAAGGTAAAACTTTTGAGACCTGCATTTGCTGATGTGGCACCACTCAGATTGAGGAGAAACAGCTGCAGACATCCATTAATCATCGGAACATGGAATGTATGAAGTATGAATCTAAGAAAATTGGAAGTTGTCAAAAATGAAATGGAAAACATAAAGATTGATATCTTTGGTATTAATGAGCTGAAATGGACTAGTTTTGGCCATTTTGAATCAGACAAACATATGATCTACTATGCCAAGAATGAGAGTTTGAAGAAGAATGGCATGGCATTCATCATTACAAAGGATATTTCAAGGTCTGTCCTGAAGTACAATGCTGTCAGTGATAGGATAATATCCATATGCCTACAAGAAAGACCCATTAATATGATTATTATTCAAATTTATGCACCAAACACCAAAGCTAATGATGAGGAAACTGAAGATTTTTATCAACTTTTGCAGTCTGAAGTTGATGGAACATGCAATCAGGATGTGTTAATTATCACTGGTGACTGGAATGCAAAAGTTGGAAACAAAAAAGAATAACTGGTAGTTGGAAAATTTGACCTTGGTGACATTAATAATGCCGGAACTGGCATGGTAGAATTTTGCAAGACCAATGACTTACTCATTGCAAACACCTTTTTTCAACAACATGAACAGCGGCTCTACAATTGGACTTCACCAGAGGAAACACACTGGCATCAGATTGACTACAATTGTGGCTAGAGGTGGTGGAAAAGATCAATATCTTCAGCCAAAACAAGACCAGGAGCTGATTATGGAACATATGCAAGTTCAACTTGAAGTTAAAGACAAATAAAACAAGTACAAGAGAGCCAAAATATGATCTTGAATATATCCCTTCTTAATTTAGAGATCATCTAAGGAATAGATTTGATGCATTGAACACCAACGACAGAAAACCAGTAGAATTATGTGAGTATATCAAGAACATTATCCACAAAGAAAGCAAGAAATCACTAAACAGAGGAGAAAAGAAGAGAAAACCAAAATAGATGGCAGAAGAGACTCTGAAACTTGCCCTTGAGTGGAGAGTAGCTAAAGTAAATGGAAGTAATGACAAGATAAAATAGCTGAACAGAAGATTTCAAAGACCAGACCGAGCAAACAAAACCAATTACTATAATGAAATGTGCCAAGACCTGGAGTTTTGAGAACCAAAAGGGAAGAACACGCTCGGCATTTCTCAAGCTGAAAGAAAAAATTAAGCCTCGAGTTGCAATATTGAGAGATTATATGGGCAAAATATTGAATGATGCAGGAAACATCAAGAGAAGATGGCAGGAATACACAGAGTCACTGTACCAAAAAGAACTGGTCGATCTTC
>NW_006921733.1:3891694-3899257 GCF_000298275.1 Orycteropus afer afer
TGATGAGCTCAAGTATAGCAGGGATCATGGAGCTGGTGTGGGATCAGACAGTGTTTCATTCTGCTGTGCATGGGGTCATTATGATTTGGAAACAACTCGATGGCACCTAACAAAATCAACAACAACAATAGCTAATGATCATGAGCATTTCTTCATATGCTTGTTAGCTACCTGAATATCCTCTTTGATGAAGTGTCTATTCACGTCTTCTGCCCATTTTTTAATTGGATAATTTGTTTTTTTGTTGTTGAGGTGTTGGAATTTTCTATAAGTTGTAGAGATAAATCCCTTGTCAGATATGTTATTGCTGAATATTTTTTCACAATCAGTACATTCTCTTTTGACTCATTTGGAGAAGACTTTGGAGGCACATAAAAATTTAATTTTTAGACACTCCCATTCATCTAGTTGATCTGCTGTTTGTGTATTTTGGGTTATATTAGGGCCCTTAAATTTGCCCCTCGTTTTCCCTTCAGGAACTGTATAGTTTGAGGTTTCATATTTAAGTCTTTGATCCATCTGGGGTTAGATTTTATATATGGTGTGAGGTACAGATATTGTTTCATTTTTCTGCAAATGAATATCCAGTTTTGCCAGCACAGTTTATTAAACAAACATTCTCTTCCCTATTTAATGGATTTTGGCCCTTTGTCAAAGATCAGGTGACCATAGGTCTATGGATCTGTTTCTGGGTTCTCAATTCTATTCCATTGGTCTATGTGTCTGTCATTATACCATTACCAGGCAGTTTTGACTACTGTGGCTGTAATAGATTTTGAGATCCAGCAGTGTGAGACCTCCTACATTGTTCTTTTTCAATAGTGCTTTGCTTATCCAAGGTGTTTTTCCTTTCTGTAAAATGGTAGTGATTGGCTTTTCCATATCCTGACAAAAGTTGATGGGATCTGGACTGGGATTTCATTGAATTTATAGATTGCTTTGGGTAGAATTGACATTTGCAAAATATTCAATCTTCCTATCCACAAGCATGGTATATTTTCCCATATATGTAGATCTCTTATGTTTTCTTAAGTAGTATTTTTTTAAATATAGTTTCTTTGTACAGGTCTTTTGTATCCCTAGTAAGATTTATTCTCAACTATTTTATTTTTTTGGTAGTTATTTTAAATGGTATTGATTTCCTTATTTCATTTTCATTTTGCTGGTATAGAGGATACCAACTGATTTTCAGATGTTGATCTTGTATCCAGCCACAATGCTAAATCTCTCAGTTATTTCCAGTTGAGTTTTTTTTTTTTTTTTAACTGAGACTCTTGGGTTTTCTAAGTATAGTATCACATCATCAGCAAATAGGGATAGTTAGACTTCTTCCTTGCCAATTTGGATGCCTTTGTTTTGCCTTTCTTGCCTTATTGCTCTGGCTAGAATGTCCAATACTATGTTGAATAGAAGTGGTGATAGAGGACATCCTTTTCTGGATCCTGTTTGCAAGGAAAATGGTTTCAGTCTCTCTCTATTGAAAATAATGTTGACTGTTCTTTTTGGATGTATGCCATTTATTATCTTAGAGAATTTCCCTTATATTCTGATTTTGCAGGGAGTTTTATCAGGAAAGGTTGTTGGATTTTATTAAATGCCTTCTCTGTATTGATATGATCATGTGGTTCTTTTCCTTTGTTTTATTTATGTGGTGGGTGATGTTTATTGTTTTTCTTTCTAATGTTGAACCATCCTTGCATACCTTATATGAACCCTACTTATATGAACTCTACTTTATCATAATGAATTATTTTTTGGCTATGTGGTTGGAGTCTATTGGCTAGGAGTTTTTCGACATTTTTGCATCTATATTCATAAAGGATATTGGTCTGTAGTTTTGCTTTTTAGTGTTATCTTTGCCTGGTTTTGGTATCAAAGTTATGCTTCCTTAATAAAATGAATTTGGGAGAATTTCATATTTTTTCTATGTTTTGGAATAGTTTGAATAAGATTGGTGTCATTTCTTCTCTGAATGTTCTGTAGAACTCTCCAGTGAAATTGTCTGGTCCAGGATATTTTTGGTTAGTGATATATTTTTTTTTTTTTTTGACATGTTCAATTTCTTCTTTTGTTATGGATTTGTTCAACTTGTCCACTTCATTCTGTGTTAATTTAGGTAATTAATGTGTTTCTAGAAAACTGCCCATTTCTTCCAGATTTTCAAATTTGTTGGTATACAGTTCATAGTATCCTGATATTATCCTTTTCATTTCAACTGGCTTTGTTGTGATTTTGGCCATTTTGTTTCACATTCATGTTATTGGCATTCTCTCCCTCTTTTCCTTTGTTAAATTTGCTGGTGATTTGTCAGTTTTATTAATCTTTCAATAAACCAACTTCTAGTCTTGTTGATTTTTTCTATTGTCTTTCTGATTTCGGTTTCATTCTCTTAGGCTCACATCTTTATTATTTCCTTTCTTCTGGTGACTGTTGGCTTTTCTTCTTCTTTTTTAATTGTTGGAATGTTGATTTAAATTGATAATTTTAGCTCTTGTTTTCTGATGTGTGTGTGTATTGCTATTAATTGGCCTCTGATCACTGCTTTTGCTGTGTCACAAATATTTTGGGATATTGTGTTTTCATTCTCATTTGATTCAAGGAATTTTTTAACTTCATTTTTATTTCTTCTATTACCCAGTCGTTCTTAAGGAGGCTGTTTTTCAATTTCCATGTATTTACTCTTTTTTTCTGTTGCTATTCATTGTGTCAATTTCTAATTTGATAACACTGTGATCTGAGTGCACTGGAAAAGAATGTATGTTGTACTGTTGTTGGGTGAAATGCTCTGTAGATGTCTATAAGATTAAATTGGTGGATTTTATTGTTTAGTTCTTCTGTGTCTTTGTTCAGTTTCTTTCCAGTTGTTCTTTCTTTCCTTGAAAGTTGTGTATTAAAGTCTTCTGTTATGACGGTGGAGTCATCTACTTGCATTTTCAATTCTGTTAAAGCCTATTTTATGTATTTTGGGACACTTTCATTGGGTTCATAGATAGTTATTATGGTTATATCTTCTTGTTCAATTGATCTTTTAATCACTGTATAATGTTCTTCCTGTCTCTTATGGTCATGTTTGTCTTAAATTCAATTTGATCAGAAATTAGAGTTGCCACTTGTGTTAAATTGGGTTCTCTAGGGAGCTCTGGTAGTACAGTGGCTAAGGCACTTGACTGCTAACCAGAAGGCTGGCAGTTAAAATCCACCAGCTACTCCCTGGAAGGAAGATAGGACAATCTACTTTCATAGTAATACTGCCTTGGAAACCCAAGGAGGGGTCGCTATGAGTCGGGTCTGATTCGACTGCACATAACAACAACAACAGCGAAACAAAACCAGTCCAGTAAAGCTTATATATATGGGGGGGGGGGGGGGGGAGAGAGATTTATGTTAGGAAAATATAGAAGCTGGCAAGTCCAAATTTCCTGGATCAAATGTCAAGCTGGAGGCTTTTCCCAACTCAGCTGGAGGCTTTTCCTGACTCTTGCAGCTGCAGATGCTGAGGAGCTCAAAGCTGGCAGGCAGTACACCAGCTGTTGTCTCCAATGAATGATGAATCCAATATCTCCAGGCCAAATGGTGGATTGTTCACTCATGGACAGTTGTAGGCAGAACAACAGAATCCCAATCTATAGAAGAATGTCTCCTCTCCCAGGATGTCCAAAGATATACTGGAAGCAGGCCACACCCCTAGGGAAACTCCCTTTCAGCAGATTGGCTGCTCAAAACATAGTCATCTGATCCCATCATGGGAACAACCACACCACAATACCACAACAGCTCAAACCACACAGGATTGTGGTCCAGCCAAGTTGACACACAGCTCCAACTATCATAGTCCACCCCTTGTCAACTTGGAGGTTGTACACATCTTCTTAACCATATATAATCTCTTAATAAGGACAATTATAAAGTCATATTTATGCCTAACATGATACGCTAACACACGTACAACCAAAATGCATTAACCTTATTTACATTTCACATTCATAAGAGAAGGAAACAAAAATATTTGATCCACATATACAATGAAGAAATATAACAATCACAGTCCTCATTTCTGCAGCTGGTCATGTGGTTGTAACTGATATTCAGAACTACTTTCTTCCACCACCCATTCTGTATTTCCCGTGCCCTCAGCAAGCACCTCAGCTGGTCGTGGTTCTTTGCCTGGTGGGGTGACCCAAACCTTCATTCCTGAAGTGTCTGGGCCATTAGCAGTCATATCAGAATTGAGTTTCTGTAATTTTACATTGACTTTATTCACAGCGCATGGTAGTATTAAGAGACACCCTAAAGAATCTCCTGTATTCCAGACATATTCTTCTTTACCTCCATTATGTAAAGCCAATCCAATTTCCCCTTGGTAATCAGGATCAGCTTTCCGAGTCACTTGATAAATAGGCTGCAGCAACATATCCAAATGAGGGATATGTTGCCTCCAAAATCCAAAGAGGCCCACCAGTCAGTGTGCCTCCTTATTAGTTGTGGGGGAAGCCAGATACAATAACTTATCCTTCACTTTACTAGGAATATCTCAACATGCCCCCACCATTGGACCCCTAGAAATTTCACTGAGATGGAAGGTGCCTTTTTGTTGGGTTAATTTCCCAACCTCTAGCACACATATGTCTCACTAATAAGTCTAGAGTCATCAACACTTCTTCATTACTAGGTCCAATCAGCATAATGCCATCAATATAATGGACCAGTGTAATGTCTTGTGGAAGGGAAAGGCGATCAAGATCCCTATGAACTAAATTATGACATAGTGCCGGGGAGTTGATATACCCCTGAGGAAAGACTGGAAAGTATGCTGTTGGTCTTGTCAGCTGAAGGTAAACTGATTCTGATAGTCCTTCGAAATTGGTATTGAGAAAAATACATTGGCCAGATCAATAGCTGCATACCAAGTACCAGGAGATGTACTAATTTGCTCATGCAATGAAACCACATCAGGAACAGCAGCTGCAATTGGAGTCACCACCTAATTAAGTTTACAATAATCTACTGTCATTCTCCAAGATCCATCTGTTTTTTGCACAGGCCAAATAGGCAAATTAAATGGGCATGTGGTGGGAATCACCACCCCTGCATCCTTCAAGTCCTAAATGGTGACAATAATCTCTGCATCCCCTCCAGGGATGTGGTATTGCTTTTGGTTTACTATTTTTATAGGTAGAGGCAGTTCTAATGGCTTCCACTTGGATTTTGCTACCATAATAGCCCTTACTCCATATGTCAGAGAGCCAATGTGGGAATTCTGCCACTTGCTGAGTATATCTATTCCAATTATGCATTCTGGCACTGGGGAAATCACTACAGGATGGGTTCAGGGACCCACTGGACCCATTGTGAGATGCACCTTAGCTAAGACTCCATCAATAACTTGACCTCCATATGCCCCCACTCTGACTGGTGGGCCACAATGATGCTTTGGGCCTCCTGGAATTAATGTCAATTCAGAGCCAGTTTCCAATAATTCCCGAAAAGTCTGATTATTTCCTTTTCCCCAATGAACAGTCACTGTCATAAAAGGCCTCAGATCCCTTTGGGGAAAGCTGGGAGAAAGATTGACATTATAAATTTTTGGCACTGTAGTGAGGTCCTTCCTCAAAGGGACCTGGCCTCCCCTTCATTCAAGGGATTGTGGGTCTGTAAACTGACAGAAGTCTGGGAATTGATTGCGAGGTTGTGACTCTGTATTCTGGCAATTCAATCTAGGTTGCTGTTCATGTGACCTAGAATTCTTCTGTCTGTACAGATCAAGTAAATATTTAGTAGGCTTGCTATGTATTTCACTACTAGAGACACCATGAGCAAATAGCCAATGCCATAATTCCACACGAGTCAGACTATTCTAATTACTGTTCAGAATCTGATGTCCATTATGGTAACCATGCCCACCTTGCCTTTGTCTATTAACTGCTGCCACTTGACCCCTACACCATGGTGTCCAATCAGCTCCATCATAGTTAAGTGTCTCAGTTCAATTAGGGCAGTTCCCACTATCAAATCAGGTTTACATAAAATAGTAATCACAGCAGTCTTCAAAGATGCTGGAGATCCCTTCACAAATTTATTCCTCACCATGCTGGTGAAAGGTGTGTCTTCTGCACTCTCCATTTCTGGCTCTAGGGGTCTAATCTGATAAATCCATTCTAACAGGCCAGTTTTCCTCAGCCTCTGGATGCCTTCTTCTATATTATACCAAGGCAGGTCTGGTACCTGCCACCACATAATCCATGCTTCAGTAAGCCAACCAAATAAACTATTATATCCTAACCTCTCGAGCTGAAACATTGAATGAAGAATCTGTACTTAGTGGGCCTAAATGAATGAACTCAGAATGATCCAATGTTACATTTCTTGAACCATTATCCCACACTCTCAGTAGCCATTCCCATACATATTTTCCAGGTTTCTGTCTGTACATGTTAGCAAAATAAAGTAGGTCTTTTCGGGTGTAGCATTCCACCTCCTCAATCACACTTTCTATTTCACCTATTGAGGCTCTCTTGCACTTAACTTTAGTTATAGGTCTAGCAGCAATAATGAGTGGTTGAGGCAGTTCCTGAGAACATTCAGCAATGTCTTCCATGGCCTCTGCTTCAGGCAATGACCAGCAGGATCAGTTTGGCTAACCCCATCAAACTGAGGTGGAGGAGATAATGACTTTACAGTAATCCCTTCAGATGGGAGGGATTCAACAGAATTTACAGGCTCCATATACTGATCTTCCTGACTCTCTTCTGCCAACATGTCACCATTCCAGGTTTCAGGATCCCATTTTTTTCCCAATCAATGCCCTCACTTTCACTTTAGACACCATTATGGGTTGGCAATTTAATTGGGGTAAATCAGCCACCCTTACAATAAGACTCTGGTTTTAGTTTTCAGCAATATCTGCTCTGTTACTAGAAGATATGAGACACTCCTTCAGAGAACAACTGGAAGAACTGAGGTCTTTTATGAGGCCCTTAAGCCGAGACTTAGCAGCTCTAAGCTCATCTTGCTCTTTCACCACTTTGTCTAGTGTAAGTAGGACCAACCAACCAGCTTCCTTATACTCCTCATGCTGACAAAATTGAAGAAAAGTATCATATATCCGATCACACAGAGCATCACTTCTCACAAGTACTTTATCTATTGGTGGTGCTATTTTTGCATATTAATGTTGCCACCTCATATCACGGATTAGCAGGGCCCCCTTTACTAACAGAGGCAGGGTCACTAGTGTCTTTAAGGTTGTCTCATTTTTCTGCAAATGGATCTCCAGTTTTGCCAGCACCATTTATTAAACAAACATTATCTTCCCTGTTTAATGGATTTTGGGCCAGATCAGCTGACTATAGGTCAATGGATCTATTTCTGAGTTCTGAATTTTATTCCATTGGTCTATGTATCTATCATTAAGCCATTACCCAGCAACACCTACTACTGAGGCTCTATAGTAGGTTTTGATATCTGGCAGTGTGAGACCTCCTACTTTGTTTTTCTTCTTCAATAGTGCTTTGCTTATCTGAGGTCTCTTTCCTTTCCATATAAAGTTAGTGATTGTTTTTTTTG
>NW_006921733.1:3899462-3900957 GCF_000298275.1 Orycteropus afer afer
AATTAGTTCCAGTAGATTTTTGACTGAGTCTCTTGGGTTTTCTAGGTATAGGATCATATCATCAGCAAATAGGGATAGTTTGACTTCTTCCTTACCACTTTGGATGTCTTTGATTTCCCTTTCTTGCCTTATGGACCTGGCTAGGATTTCCAGGACAATGCTGAATAGAAGTGGTGATAGTGGGCATCCTTGTCTGGTTTCTGTTTTCAAGAGGAATGGTTTCAGTCTCTCTTCATTGAGAATAATGTTAGCTGCTGGTTTTGCATAAATGCCCTTTATTAGGTTGAGGAATGTCCCTTCTATTTCTATTTTGCTGAGACTTTTGATCAGAAATGGGTGTTGGATTTTATCAAATGCCTTTTCTGCATCAATTGATATGATCATGTGCTTCTTCTCCTTTGGTTTATTTACATGGTGGATGGCATGGATTGTTTTTCTAATGTTGAACCATCCCTGTATACCAGATATGAACCCCACTTTGTCATGATGAATGATTTTCTTGGTATGTTGTTGCAGTCTATTGGCTAGGATTTTGTTGAAGATTTTTGCATCTATATTCATGAGGGATGTTGGTGTGTAGTTTTCCTTTTGAGTGATGTTTTTGCCTGGTTTTGGTGTCAAGGTTATGCTTGCTTCATAAAATGAGTTACGGATGATTCCATCCTTTTCTATGTTTTGGAATAGTTTGAATAGGATTGGTGTCATTTCTTCTCTGAATGTTTGGTAGAATTCTCCAGTAGAACTGTCTGGGCCAGGACTTTTTTAGCTGGTAATTTTTTGATGACCTGTTCAATTTCATCTTTTGTGATGGACCTGTTCAACTTTTACACATCAATCTGTGTTAATTTTGGTAAGTGGTGTGTGTCTATAAATTTGTCCATTTCTTCCAGATTTTCAAATTTTTGGAATACAGTTCTTCATAGTACCTTGATATTATCCTTTTTATTTCAGTTGGTTCTATTGTGATGTCACCCATTTCGTTTCTTATTCATGTTATTTGTATTCTCCCCTCTTTTCCTTTGTTAAATTTGCCAGTGGTTTGTCATTTTTATTGATATTTTCAAAAAACAATCTTCTGGTCTTGTTGATTTTTTCTATTGCCCTTTTGTTTTCTGTTTCATTGATTTTCCTCAAATCTTGATTATTTCCTTTCTTCTGATGACTGTAGCCTTTTCTTGCTGTTCTTTCTCTAATTGTTGGAGGTGTTGGTTTACGGTGTTAATTTTGGTTCTTTCTTCTTTTTTGATGTGTGCATTTATTGCTATAAATTGGCCTCTGATCACTGCTTTTGCTGTGTCACAAAGGTTTGGACATGTTTTGTCTTCATTCTTGTTTGATTCAAGGAATTTTTGAATTTCAATTTTGATTTCTTCTCTTACCCAGTGTTTCTCAAGGAGAGTGTTGTTCAGTATCCATGTGTTTACTCTTTTCCTGTTGATCTTCCTATTGTTGATTTCTAATTTGATAGCATTATGATCTGAGAAGATGCTTTGCA
>NW_006921733.1:3901167-3909664 GCF_000298275.1 Orycteropus afer afer
CTCCCATGATTGTTCTCTCCAGAGCGTGTGTCTACTTGAGGTAAATGTTTAACTCACATGCCTGTACTTTGTTTGGCTGGAAACCACAGTTGTGGGTTCTATTCCAGACCTGAAGGGCAACTAGGGGTCATAGTCTCAGTGGTTACACCAGGCTCCATTGGACCAGCAAACCTGGTCCCCACCTTCTTTTTTGCTTTGCAGTATTTTGATGTTTTTAAATTTATTATGGTTTGCTTTATGGCCATCATATGGTCTATTATGGAAAATGTTCCATGTGCACTGGAGAAGAATGTATATTGTGCTGCTGTTGGGTGAAGTGCTCTGTAGTTGTCTACACGGCCAAGTTGTTGGATTGTATTGTTTAGCTCTTCTGCATCTTTGTTGAGTTTCTTTCCAGTTTTTCTGTCTTTCAAAGAAAGTATTGTATTAAAGTCTTACACTATGACTGTGGTTTTTTTATTTGGCTTTTCAAATAAATATTTGAAAATATTTTTTATTTGGCTTTTCAACTCTTTTAAAGTCTGATTTATGTATTTTGGGGCTCTTTCATTGGGTCCATAGATATTTATTATGATTATACCTTCATGTTCAATTGATCCTTTAATCATGATATAATGTCCTTCCTTTTCTAGCATGGTGGTTTTTATCTTAACATCAATTTAATCAGAAATTATTATTGCCACTCCTGCTCTCTTACAGTTTCCATTTGCTTGATGTATCTTTTTCCTACCTTTGATTTTTAGTCTATTTTTGTCTTTATCTCTGAGATGTGTTTCTCGTAGGCAGCATTTTGATGGGTTTTGTTTTCTTATCCAATCTGCAACTGTCAGCCTTTTGAGTGGTGCATTTAATCCATTAATGTTTAGAGTAATTATTGATAAGTTTGAATTTGTTGCTGTCATTTTTGTTATGTGTTTTTTCATGGTGTCCCTGGTTTCTTTGTTCCATATTATTTTTCTGTGCTGAGCTCATTATGTTTATGAATTGTGCATGGTTTCTGCTGAGAAATCAGAGCTTATTCTTACTTGCTGTCCTTTGTAGGTAACTTTTTCTTTTTCCTGTGCTTTCAGGATTCTTTGTCTTTGGTTTTGATGAGTTTGATAATGATGTGTCTTGGTGATTTTCTGTTGGGGTCTATCTTGTTTGGGGTTCGTTGGACTTCCTGAGTGGATACATCCTCATCTTTCTTCATGTCAGGGAAGTTCTCTTCAAGCAAATCTTGGACAATTTTCTCAGTGGTTTTGTTTGTCTCTTCCTGTTCTGGAATTCCAATGACACATAAGTTATTCCTTCTGATGCTATTCCACATGAACCTTAGACTTTCTTCATTTTGCTTTGATTTTTTTTCTGATTGATCCCTTTCCAAAGAAGTATTCAGGTATTTGTCTTCAATCTCATTAATTCTGCCTTCCATTGCATCAATTCTACTCCTTTGTCCTTCCAATGTGTTATTTATTTCTGACAATTTAGTATTAATCTTCTGGATTTCTATCTGCAGATTTGGAATAATTTCTAATTTTTCGTTTATTTTATCATTTTGTTCTTATATTTTCTTCCAAATTTCTTCTAGAATTTTTTCTGTGTTTTCTTTGGTCTGTCACTCGATCCTTTGAAGATACCTAAAGATAATTCTTTTGAATTCTTTATCAGTGAGTTGCAATACTGCTTCTTCCTCAGGGATGTGTTCTGGGTCTGTATCCTGCTCCCTTGTTTCTACCACTTTATCCTGCTTCTTTGTGTGGACTGTGATGATCTGTTGTCTCTGAGGCATCATATCATTGTATTTAGATCAACGTTAACTGTTTGTGAAGAGCAGCCAAGGATGATTCAGGCTCTTCTTGGTGTTTTTTTTTTTTTTTTTTTTTTTATCATTGGCCCATTGTTGTAGAAGGAAGTAGTGGCTATCGCTTATTAAGTGCAGTTGCAGGAGTTTTGGGTGTAGTTGTGTCTTACAGGGACTGTTGTTGTCTCCTACTCAATTAGACACAAATTACAATTGAATAACCATCAAAAAACTAAATGCACATGGACAAAAACACACCATGTAATCACACAGGAACAGTAGCCCAAAAAAGTGAAGAAGAAGAAGAAAAAACAAGAAAACATGCAATAACTGGGGATAGGACACTAAGAGAAAAAAAAGTAGAGAAGTAGAGTAATGAGGGGAAAAAATGGGAAATATGCAAAAAGAAAAACAAGGAGTTGGACTAACCATGAGAAGAAAAGGGGGGGGGGAAGAATTTCAACCAGGAACAGGGAAAAGAAATAAATGCTGAAAAGTAGGCCCTGGGAGGGGATGATTAAGAATAATGATAAAAAGGACAAAAGTATTAATAATAATATAGTTGTTTTAAAACAGACAAATACAAGCAAACTAATCCCCAGAAAAAAATAATGTGAAAAATAAATAAATAAATAAATAAAGAGAGGAAAAAAAAAAAAAGAATCAGTGGAGGATAGGGCAGGGCACCCAGGCTCCATCTGAGCACACAGTCTGTGATGGAATTCCTGTGTGTCCAGAAGGTAGGTAGGAGTGGGGTGATGGCCGCACCTCCGTTCACCAAGTGGATGTTGGGTATAAGAATAATGAGAAGAATTTCGTACCTTTTCAATCTTGTGAGTGCAGAGTGACCCTGGGATTGCTGGAAACCAGAACGTGTTCTTATGCCCCAGGAATCTGTGAGAGCACTGTCTCATTAAATATCCAAAAATAATCAAGCCACTTTTAAACCTTCAAATGGCAGCACCCTCTGGAGTGGCCAAAGTCCACAGCTCAGCCCACCTTTCTCTTCACCTTCTCCATTTATTCCCTAGCCACCGTGCACAGTCCTCCATGCAGTCCCTGGCTAGCAGGTCTGATTTTTAGGTTATTTCTTAGATCCTACCAGCACTCGGGAATCTCCAAGCTGTCTGTGCCGTAAGAATCGCTCAGGATCGCTGCCAGACCACAGCTCCATCTGTCTCCTTTTTTGATATTTTCACGCAAATTCTTCTGCTAGTTGGGGTTTAGTCCACTTCTATATCCTTCCCTTCAAGGCTCAAAGGTCCAGGTTTATCTTCTGTGTCTGTGTTAATTGGTTTCCCTTTTCTTTGTTGATGACGGTCTGTGCAGTCTTTCTGCCTAGTCTGCCATCTTGCCGGAGGACCTGAAGCAAAATCAACTCTCCTTCTCTTGAGTGGTGCATTTAATCCATTGACATTCAGTGTAATTATCAAAAAGTATGAATTTGTTGTTTTCATTTTGTTATGTGATTTTTCAAGATGTCCCTGGTTTCTTTATTCCATTTAATTTTCTGTGCTGAGTTCATTATGTTGATGAATCATGTTATCATTTCCTTTGTTGGTATTATTTTAGTATTAGCTAAATATTTGAGCTTGTCCTCTTTTTTATTGTGTTGTGAAGGCTTATCATTTTTCTTTGAGTTTACCCTCTGATGTATAATTTTCTCCCCGAGTTTAGAATAGTCCATTCTATCTTGCAACTCCCTTGACATCCTCAACTTTTAGAAGTTCCATAACTATGCAATTGTTTCTCCCTTTTTGCATTGTAGTCCTCATTTGCCAATTGATGTCTCTAGTTCCCTGGTTACAATCTTGTAGACTTATTTTACTTTGGACACTTCCATAGCTGTGTTTGTTTCTGAGTAATGTCATCTGTTGTATTAATGTTTGGTTATTGTTTGCTATTATTGGTTCTCTGTTCAAAGGACTCTCTTTTGTATCTCTTGTAAGGATAGTATGGTTTTAACAAATTCCTTTAATTTCTGCTTATTTGGAAATGGCCTAATTTCAGCATCATCTGTGAGAGACAATTTTGCTGGATATAGAATTCTTGGTTGGAAATTTTCTCTTTCAGGCTTTTATATATACCATCCCATTGCCTTCTTCCTTGCATAGTCTCTGCTGAGAAATCAGACCTTATTCTTATTCGTTTTTCTTTGTAGATAACTTTGCATTTTTTCTGTGCTGCTTTCAGAATTACTTCTTTGTCTTTGTATTTGGTGAGTTTGATGATGTTACATTTTTGTGATTTTCTTTTGGGATCTATCAAGTTTGCTGGTTATTGGACTTTCTCAATGAATATATTCACATCTTTCATCATATCAGGGAAATTGTCTTCCAACAAATCTTTGAAAATTTGCTCAGTGGTTTATTTTTCTCTTCCTGTTCTAGAATTCCTATTATACATAGGTTATTTTTTCTGAAGGTATCCCACATGAACCTTAGGCTTTCTTCATTTTATTTTGATCTTTATTTCTAATTGATCCCTATCCAAAGAACTATTCAAGTATTTGTCTTTAATCTCATTAATTCCATCTTCCATTGATTTGATTCTACTCCTTTGTCCTTTCAATGTGTAATCTTTTTCCAAAAACTTAGTATTAATCTTCTGAATTTCTATCTGTAGATTTTGCATAATTTCTAATTTTTCATTTATTTTGACATTTTGTTCTCGTATTTTCTTCCAAAATTGTTCTAGAGTTTTTGGTTTATTTTCCTTAATTTTGTAAATGTTTTCCTTGATCTGTCTCTCAGTCTTTTGAAGATGCATAAGTATAATTATTTTGAATTCCTTATCATGGAGTTCCAGTGCTGCTTCTTCCTCAGTGATGTGTTCTGAGTCTGTATCCTGCTTCCTTGTTTCTACCACTTTATCTTGCTTCTTATTATGGACTGTGATACTCTGTTGTCTGAGACATTGTGACTTTGTTTTATTTATATCTCTTTTAACTGTTTGTGAAGAACAGTTAAGGCTGGGTCAGGCTCTTCTTGATGGTCATTGATCATTGGTCATTTGGTGGAGAACAAGTTAATGGCTCTCACTCCATAAGTGAAGCTGCAGGAGGTGCAGGTGTGGTTGCATCGTATGTGCCCAGTTGCTGTCTCCCACTTGATTTGACAAAAACAACAATCAAAGAACAATAAAAAAAAGTAAAAGCAAGTGCACAAAAGACACACCACATAAACACACAGGAACAATCACAAAGAAAAGAAAAAAAACAGTATCTGGTGAGGAGAGAATAAGGGAAAAGTGAGAGAATAGGTGAATAATGAAAGAAATAATTGGGAAAATGCAAAAATAATTACAAGAAATTGGAAGAACCATGAGAAAGAAAAAAAAAAAAAAAAAAAAGGAAGCATGAACAAGGAAGAGAGAAAAGTCTGAAAACTACAACCTGGGAAGGGAAGAATAAAGAGTAGTAATAAAAAATATGAGAAGAAAATTAATAATAATTTTTAAACACTCAGAAATAAACAAACTAAACAAAAGAAAAAATAAATCTTGGCAGGATGGGCCAAGGCACCCACACCCCATCAGAGCATGCAGACTGGGATGGAATTCCTGTCAGCCCAGAAGGTGGGTAGGAGAGAGGGATGGCTGCATCTCTTTTTGCCAAGAGGGTGTGGGGTATGAGAGTAACAAGGGGAATATCACACCTTTCCAGTACTTGTGTCTGGAATGCCTTTGCCCTCTGTCAAGTGGAGCCTATTGTTAGATCCCTGGAATCTGATAGAATGCTGTCACTTTAAATATCTAAAATGATGTAGCCACTTGTAAACATTCAAAATGGCTGCATCCTCTGGACAGCCAAAAGTCCATGGCTCAGCCCATCTCCCTCTTTGCTGCTTCCACTTTTATTCACTAGCCTCCAGTACAGTCCTCCTTGCAGCCCCTGACTAGCAAGGCTGATCTTTAGGTCAATTCTCAGGTCCCAATACCACTTGGCAATATCCAAGCTGTCTGCACTGTCAAGATCACTGACAGACTGCAGCTCTGTAGGTTTCTTTTTTTGGTGTTTGTATGCAGGTTCTTCCACTAGTTGGAGTCCAGTCCACTTCTGTATCCTTCCCTTCAAAGTTCAGGGCTCCAAGATGATCCTCTGCATCTGTGTAAATTGTTTCCCCTTTTCTTTGTTGAAGAGGGTCTGTACACTTTTTCTGCCTATTCCTCCATCTTACTGGAACTCCCCATTCATCGATTATTGTTATTACTGCAGGATTATGTATGTAATAGTATTTAACTCTGTTGCCTTTAACTCTTGTTCTTCTCCAACTGAGTTCCTATTGGTTGATCATTTTCTGCTGACCTCACTCTTATTTTGTATTCCAAACCCCTTCATCCAAGTTAACATGTTTACCCACTAGTTAGTCATTTACCTTCTCTTCCACATCCACTCTTAGTAAAGTATCTTCCTTTCCCCCTCTATCCTGATAACCATCAAATAATATCTATATTTTTGTGAATTTTTTTTTTTTACTTTTTATAATAGTGGTTTCATTTAATATTTGTCCTTTTGTGATTGATTAATTTTACTCAGCACAATCTGTTCCAGGTTCATCTGTGTTATGAGTCCATTCACCTGCTAAAGGGTGCTTTGGTTGTTTCAATCTTTTTGCTAATGTGAGTACTGCTGCAATGAACATTGGTGTGCATTTTTCTATTCATATCATGCCCCTTATTTTTATAGGATATACACCTACTAGTGGGATTGCTGGATCACATGTTATTTCTATATCCAACTATTTAAGGAAATGCAATACTTTTTTTCCCAATGCTTGTGTACTATTTTCAATTCAACCAGCAGTGTATGAGTGTTCCTGTATCTCCACAACCTCACCAGCATTCATTATTTTCTGTTATATTGAACTTTGATATTAATGTTAGGGTGAGGTGATATCTCATTGTTGTTTTGATTTGCACCTCTCTAATTAGCTAATAACTTACAATTAGATTATGTATCTTTTTGTTTTTGTTGTTGAGGTATTTAAGATTTTTGTGAAGTTTAGAGATTAGTCCTTTCTCCAATATTTTGTTGTCCCAACCCCCAATTTTTCAGGTCATATATTTTAACTGTTCATTCTTTTAGTGAAATTTTTTGATGAGCATGAGTTTAATTTTTAAGAGATCCCAATCTTCTAGTTTGTTATTTGCTGTTTATACATTTTTAGTTACATTTGATAATATATTTATACCATATATATGTCAGAATTGACTCAATGGCAGTGAGGTATTTTTTTTCTTTTTTTCCTCCGAGTCCTCTAAGTTTTGTTCCAATTTTTCCTTTGTTGATCTTTATAATTTTAAGCTCTACACTTAGGTCCTTGATCCATTTTGAATTATTTTTTATATTGAATGGGAGATATGGATCCTGTTTCATTTCTCTGTAAACTGATATCCAGTTTTGCCAATACCATTTGTTAAAGAGACTATCTCCTTAACAAATTAAAAAGACAGGAAAGGAAGAAAAGACAAAAATCAATGTCAGAAGACAATCTGAAGCTTGATCTTGAATAGAAAGTAGCTAAAGTGGATGAAAGAAGTGCTGAAACAAAAAGAGCTGATTTCAAAGGGTGGCTTGAAAAGGCAAAGTGAAATAATATAATGAAATGTGTGAAGACCTGGAATTAGGAAAACAAAAGGGAAGAACATGCTCAGCATTTTTCAAGCTCAAAGAACTGAAGAAAAAATTCAAGCCTTGTGTTACAGTATTGGAGGACTCCATTGGCAAGATTATTGACACTTATGTGATGTAGTCCCTAAGGCATTTGGCTGCTATCCATAAGGTTGGTGGTTGAACCCAACTAGCTGCTCCTCAGAAAAAAAGAGTGGACAATCCAGTTCCATAAAGATATACAGCTTTGGAAGCCCAAAGGGATCGGCATCAAATTGATGGCAATGAGTGAGTGAGTGAGTGTGTGTGATGGAGAAGATATTGAATGATTCAGGAGGCATCAACATTAAACAAAGGAAATACAGAGTCACAGTACCAAAAATAATTGGATGATATATAGCAATTTCATGAGGCAGCATATGATCAAGAACCAATGGTACTGAAGAAAGAAGTCAAAGCTTCGTGGGAGGAATTTGTAGAAAACAAAGCTCTAGGAATTGAAAGAAAATTCTTTGAGATGTTTCAACAAATGAATGCAACACTGGAGGCACTTGGTTATGACAAGAAGTTTGGATTTGAGAAGATGCTTTGTAGTATTTCAATATTTTTAAATTTCTTGATGCTTGTTTTGTGACTTAACATGTGGTCTATTCTGAAAGTTGTTCCCTGTGTACTGGCAATGAATGTAAATTGTGTTGTTGTTGAGTGTAGTGTTCTGAGTATATTTATGAATTTAAATCCATTGATTGTGTTGCTGAGCTCTTTTTTGTCTTTGTTGAGTTTCTTTCTAGTTTCTCTATCATAGATTGAATGTTGTGTATTAAACTTTCCTACTATTATTGTTGTGTACTCTATTTTTCTCTTCATTTCTGTTAAAGTTTTATTTGTGTATTTTGGGGCTTTTTCATTTAGTGCACAGATATTTATTATGGTTATGTCCTCCTGTTGGATTGATCTTTCATCCTTATATAATACTCTTCTTTGTTTTTTATACTGATATTTGCCTTAAAGACTATTTTATCAGAAATGTATTTCACCCTTCTGCTATTTTTTTGATTGCCATTTGCTATATATGTATATATATATATATATATATATATATA
>NW_006921733.1:3912279-3916469 GCF_000298275.1 Orycteropus afer afer
AAATGCTCCTTGGAAGTAAGAATGCCCAGACTTTGTCTCACCTACTTTGGTCATGTTGTCAGAAGGGACCATTCCCTGGAGAAGGATGTCATGCTTGGTTGGGTGGAGGGTCGACGAAAGAGGGGGAGGCCTTCAACGAGATGGATTAACATGGTGGCTGTGATGATGGGCTCAAGTATAGCAGAGATCATGGAGCTGGTGCGGGATCGGGCAGTGTGTTGTTCTGATATGCATGGGGTCACTATGAGAAATGACTCCACGGCACCTAACAACAACAAATCTTTATGCTTTTTCTCTTTTATGTAAGGATGTTTATTAATTTTCTTTGAGGTCACCTCATAATGTATTATTATTATTCTCATATTTAAAATACTCCATTCTCTCTTGATATCATCTTGACTTCCTCCTTTGGAAGTTTTGTATCTATATTGCTTATTCTCTTCTTTTTCTTTGTAATAATCCTCATTTACAAATTGCCCTGTCTATTTCTGTATTTTCAATCTTGTAAGTTTATATTTGACCAGTTATCTGTTAGTTTCTCATACTGTAAAGTCTTATGAGTTTCTGTGAGTGTGGAGGCTATGCCACCAGTATTTCAAATACCATCAGGTTCACCCATAGTAGACAAGTTTCATTGTCAGAAAGAACATTTCTAGATCTATCCTGAATTACAGTGCTGTCAGTGATTAGATAATATCCATATGCCCACAAGAAGACCAGGGGCTCTGATGGCATAGTGCCTAAGGCATTTCACTGCTAACCAGAAGGCTGGTGGTTCAAACCTACCAGCCACTCCTTGGAAGGAAGGTTGGGCAATCTACTTCCATAGGGATACCACCTCAGAAACCCAAGGAGGGGTCGCTATGAGTCTGATGTGACCCAACAACAGTGAGGTTTGGTTTACAAAAAGATCAGTTAATACCACTATTATTAAAATTTTTGCACCAAACCCTAAAGCCAAATATGAAGAAATTGAAGACTTTTTACCAGCTTCTACAATCTAAAATTGACAAAATTTGCAATACAGATGTTTTGATAATTATTAGTGATTGAAATGAAAAACTTGGAAGCAAAGAAACTAATAATGGAAAATATGATCTTGGTGATAGAAATGTCATTAGAGAGCATGTGATACAGTTATGCAAGAGCAATGCTTTATTCATTACAAATGTATTTTTTTTTTCAAAAACATAAATGGCAACTATACAGATAGACCTTGCCAGATAGAATACACAGGAATCAGTTTGACTACATCTTTGGAAAGAGGTGATGGAGAAGCTCAATATCATCAGTTTAAACAAGACAAACAATTGACTGTGGAGCAGGCCAGCAATTGCTCATCTTCAAGTTCAAATTGAAGCTGACAAAAATTAAAATAAGTCCATATGAGCCAAAATATGACCTTTATATACCACCTGATTTTATAGGCCAATTGAAGAATAGATTTGACATGTTAAACACCAGTGATGACCAGGTGATTTGAAGGATGACATCAAAAACATCATATATGAAAAAAGCAAATAGTCATTCAAACGACAGGAAGAGAAGAAAAGATGGATGTCAGAAGAGACTCTGAAACTTGTTCTTGAATAGAAAGTAGCTAAAGAAAATGGAAGAAATGTGGAAATAAAAGACATGAACAGAATACTTCAAAGAGGAACTCTAGAATACAAAGTAAAGTATTATAATGAAGTGTGCAAGAACCTGGAGTTAGAAAATCAAAAGGGAAAAACACAGTCAGAATTTCTCAAGCTGAATGAAATGAAGAAAAATTTAAGCCTCAAGCTCCAATATTGGGCAAAATGTTTCATGGTGCAGGAAGCATCAAATGATTAAAGCAATATATAGAGTCACTGTATCAAAAGAGTTGGTTTATATCCAACTGTTTCAGGAGGTAGCATATGCTCCAGAACCAATTGTATTGAAGGAAGAGGTACAAGTTACATTGAAGGAATTAGTGAAAAACAAGTCTCCAGAAAATAAAAAAAAAAATAACCACTTAGATGTTTCAACAGATGGATGTAGTACTGCAGGCCCATACTCATTTAAGTCAAGATGTCTGGAAGACAGTTAGTTACCTGGCCAACTAACTGGAAGAAATCCAAATTTGTGTCCATTCCAAAGAACAGTGATCCAACAGAATGTGAAAATTATCAAACAATATTAATATTATATGCAAGTAAAATTTTACTGAAGGCAATTCAAAAATTGACAGGGAAATTCCAGAAATTAAAGCTGGATTCAGAAGAGGATGTGTAATGAGGGATGTCATTGCTGATGTCAGATGGATCTTACCTGAAAGCAAAGAATAACAGAAAGATGTCTACCTCTGCTTTATTGGCTATGCAAAAGCATTCAAATGTGTAGATCATAAATTATGTATAACATTGATAAGAATAGGAATTCTCGAGTACTTGATTCTTCTCATGGGGAAACTGTATCTAGCCCAAGATGCTGTCATTCAAACAAAACAAGGGTATAATGCTTGGTTTAAAATGTAGAAAGATGTATGTCAGGGTTGTATCCTTTCACCATACTTATTCAAATTGTGTGCTATAAAAATAACCTGAGAAGCTGGACTATATGAAGAAGAATGCATCATCAGTATTGGAGGAAGACTTCTTAACAACCTGTGATATACCAATGACACAACCTTGCTTGCTGAAAGTGAAGATGACTTGAAGCACTTATTGAGAAAGGTCAAAGAGTATAGTCTTCAGAATGGATTGCACCTCAACATAAAGAAAACAAAAATGTTCCAACTGCACCAATAAGTAACATTGTGATAAATATAGAAAAGTTTTAAGTTGTCAGAGATTTCATTTTACTTGGATCCACAATCAACAGCCATAGAAGCAGCAGTCAATAAATCAGACATCATATTGCACTGGCACATCTGCTGCAAAAGATGTCTTTATAGTGTTAAAAAGCAAAGATGTCACTTTGAAGACTAAGGTGCATCTGACCCAAGCCATGGTATTTTCAATTGCCTCATATGCATGTGAATTCTGAACAGTGAATAAGAAAGCCAAAGAAGAGTTGAGAGGCCTTTGGATTGTGGCATTGGAAAAGAATACTGAAAATACCATGGACTGCCAGAAGAATGAACAAATCTATCCTGGAGGAATGCTCCTTGGCAGTGAGAATGGCCAGACTTCATCTCACCTACTTTGGTCATGTTGTCAGAAATGACTATTCACCAGGGACAGATATCATTCTTGGTAAAGCAGAGGGTCACCTAAGAAGGGGAAGATCCTCAATGAAATATATTGACACAGTCACTGCCATGATGGGTTCAAACAGCAAGGATTGTGAGGATGGCACAGGACCAGTCAGTTTTCTTCTGTTGTACATAGGGTCACTATGATTCTACATAGGGTCACTATGATTCAGGGCCAACTTGATGGCACCTAACAACATCAGGTTTATTTTGCTTTGGATACATCTGTTATCTAGCTTGATTTCTGGGTAGTGTTGTCATTTGTGTTAATCTCACATTGTTGCCTGACATTGTTCTTTCTCTGTCCAAAGGACTTCTTTTAGTACTTTTTTGTAAGGTTGGCCTTGTTTTAAAAAATTCCCATAATTTCTGTTACATTGGAAATGTTTTAATTCCACCACTTTATTTGAGGTGCTATTTTCCTAGGAATATTTTTCTTGGTTGGCAACTATTTTCTTTCCAGGTTTTGTGTATATCATCCCACTGTCTTCTTGCCTGCATGGTTTCTTCTGAGAAATCAAAACTTAGTCTTGCTTGTTCTCATTGTGGTTAAATTTTCATTTTCTCAAACTACTTTCATGATTTTTTCTTTTCCTTTGGTTTTTAGAAAGGTTGATAATAATAAATCTTGGTGATTTTCTTTTGGAGGTCTGTTCTATTTGGAAATTGTTTAGCTTCTTGAACACATGTCTGCTTGTCTTTCATATTAGGAAAGTATTCTTCCAGAAGATCTTCAGCAATTTCCCCCTGTGCTCTTTTGGTCTCTTTCTGTTCTGGAAATCTGACTACATGTAAGTTATTCCTCTTTATTTTGTCTCACATAATTCTTAGGCTTTCCTCATCCTTTTATTTTTTTCTTATTATTCTTCTAACAGATTAGTATTGAAAAATCTGTCACTAGTTCTTTCTTCTACAGATTTAATTCTATTACTTTGTACTTTCAATACATTATCTATTTTTTTTTTTTTTT
>NW_006921733.1:3920144-3924150 GCF_000298275.1 Orycteropus afer afer
CCTTCAAGGCTCAGGGGTCCAAGATTATCTTCTGTGTCTGTGTTAATTGGTTTCCCTTTTCTTTGTTGAAGAGGGTCTGTGCAATCCTTCTGCCTACTCCACCATCTTGCCGGAACCTACATTATCTATTTCTGCACTGTTAGTATTAATCTACTGGTTTCTATTTGATGCTTATTTTATACTTTCTGATTTTCTATTTATTTTGTCAGCTTGTTCTTGTGTTATTTTCCATAGTTCTTCTAGCATTTTGTGTATGGTTTCCTTTTTCTTTCCATCTGTTGATGGTACCTAAACATAATTATTTTGAATTCCTTATCAGGTAGTTCCAATGCCCAAATGTCAAGAAAGTTACTGGGTTTGAGCCACTCTTCCTTGTTTCTTTTTGTGAAATGAGGTTTGTCACCATGACATTGTGGTGGTGTTGTATTTGTATTTCTTTAATGATTGTATGTTGGAATGTTTTACTTAGGTTTTTTTTTTTTCCCCCCTTCTTTACTGTGTTTTGATTTATCTGGGCCAATAGGGTGTGCATTCTATTCTGCTCACTATTTTGGCAGCATGAAGCCATTCACCACCTGCTTCTTGGTAGATTTGATAGAGGATGGGAGTGTTTGCATAGTTATCTGTTCACTGCTCTTGTGCAGAAGTTGAAGGTGGACTAGGCTGCCGTCTGTCTTTGATCAAGTGGTGCAGGAGTTGGTGGTGGAACCCACTTAGTTGGTAAGGCTTCTGGTGATGCATTTGTGGCTGCATAGTCTCTATCTCACCAGGTGGGAGCAAAAAAAAATTGAAAAATAAAGTAAAATAAAAACAACCAAAAAAAAAAAAAAAAAAGGAAAAGAGAATTAGGAAAAAAAAGAAAAGAAAAGAGAAGAAGAAAACAAAAATAATGGAAAATTTGAAAACAGAAGAAAAAAAGACTTCAAACATAGAAAAGGGAAAAAGAAAAGCAGAAGAAAAAATTCTCAACAGAAAAAAATATTAAGAGAAGGGAAATAAAATATTTATAAAAGAAGCAGAAAACTGGATGTGGCATGTTACCTGGTCATTGCTTCTGCTGGCTGGGGAGGCAGTGAGGTACAAGGTACACTTTATGGGTCAGCAAACTCTGTTGGGCAAGGAAGCATGGGGAATGGGGGTCCAGTCAGGATAGCACTTCTACTTGCCTAGGAGTCAACTAGGAGTGGGGTCCCTAGTCTGGGGCTGTGCTTCTCCTGTCCTAAAAGATTGGTGTAGGTTCAGTTCTTAGTCCAGAATTTTGTTTTTGCCAGCCTACGAGGTAGCTCATGCAGGACCTCCAATCTGGGTGGTGTATTCTACTGGCCCAAAGAGGTGAACAGTGCATACCTCCAAACAGAGAGCTAATATGCCTGCAGTACTCAATCCATGAGTGTGTTCCTCCAACCTCAGGTGAGGCAGGGACTGTGTTTGGGAAAGTGTAACCTGCCATCAAGTGGATTGAGACTGTAGATGGCCTCATTTCAGGTCACTGAGTGGGTGTGAGGAAAAACTGAAAAATCACACTTTTTCTGGTCACCAGCCACCAGTGTGGGTACTGGTGCTGTCCTGGAAAAGCAGAGCTGATTACAGGGTCCCTCCCATGATTGGGACACTCCTTACAAAAATTTAAAATGGACACACTATGTCAGGCCAGTTGACAATTCACTGCTTTATATGTCTCCTTATTCATTCTTTTTGTTCATTTATTTCTAGCCAGCCTTTGGTCTACCACTGTATCCTTTCTTTTGAAGCTCAGAATTTCCAGATTATCATCCACATTTATTTCATTTGATTTCTTATGTGTTTGTTGTAGAAGGTCTGGGTGGATTGTCTGTCTAGCCACCATATTTTTGCAAATTTTCAACAGCCATTATTGCTATTGTTGACTGCTATCCAGTTTACCCCTATCTCATGGTGACACCACGTACAAGAGAGCAAAGTAGAGCTTGATCCTTCATCATCCTCATAATGGGTTGCAAATAAGACCATTGGAATCCATTGGATGTTCATTGGCTAACATTCAGAAGTAGATCATCAGGCCTTTCTTACTGGTCTTAGTTTAGAAGTCTAGAGAATCTTTTTATCATCATACTGACATGCAAGTCTCCACTAAGTGATTGGTGGTGGCTATATCAGAAAAACAGAAAATAGTAAGTGGTGTTGATGATGTGAAAAAATTGGAACCCTTGTTCATTGTTGATGGCATTGTGAAATGGTACAGCCACTGCAGAAAAGTTTTGTGACTCCTCAAATAGTTAAAGGTAGGATTACTATGTGACCCAACAATTCCACTCCCAAGTACATACTGGAAAGAATTAAAAGCAGAGATTCAAAGAGATAGATGTACATCAATGTTCGTTGTAACATTATTCACAATAGCCCAAGTGCCCATCCAAGGATGAATGAATAAACAAAATGTAAAATATACATTTTATTTATTGACTGTTTTTTTGAAAAGCATTTGACTGTGTGGATCAAATTATGGATAACATTGGCAAGAATGGGAATTCGAGAACATTTAATTGTGAGGAACCTGTACAGAGACCAGGAGGCTGTTGTTCAAACAAAACAAGGGTATACTACATGGTTTAAAATTAGGAAGGGCTTGAGTGTGTCAGGGTTGTATCCTTTCACCATACTTGTTCAATCTGCATGCTGAGGCAATATCCAAGAACCTGGACTATTTGAAGAAGAATGTGGCATCAGGATTGTAGGAAGACTCATTAACAGCCTGTGATATGCAGACAACATAACCTTGCTTGCTGAAACCGAAGGTGATTTGACACACTCACTAATGAAGATTAAAGACAGTCTTCAGTATGGATTACACCTCAACATAAAGAAAATGAAAATCCTCACAATTGGACCAATAAGCAACATCACAAGCAATGGAGAAAAGATTGAACTTGTCAAAGATTTCACATTAATTGATTTCACAATCAACACCAATGGAAGCACCAGACAAGATATCAGATGACATATTGCACTGGGAAAATCTTCTGCAAAAGCCTCTTTAAAGTGCTGAAGAACAAAGACGTTGCTCTTTGAAGACTAAGGTATGCCTAACTGAAGCTATAGTATTTTCAATTGCCTCCAATGCATGTGAATGCTGAGCAATGAATAAGGAAGACCAAAGAAAAGTTGATGCTTTTGAGTTTGGTGTTGGCAAAGAATACTGAAAGTACTATGGACTGCCAGAAAAGCTAAAAAATCTGTCCTGGAGGAAGTGCAGCCAGAATGCTCCTTGGAATAATAAATGGCCAGACTTTGTCTCACCTATGTTCGTCATGTTGTCAGAATGGACCATTCCCTGGAGAAAGATACCATCCTTGGTAAAGTGAAAGATCAGTGAAAAAGGGATAGGGCCTCAATGATACAGATTGACACAGTGGCTAAAATGGTGGGCTCAAGTAAAGCAAGGATAATGATTCTGGTGCACTCCTGGGCAGTGTTTTGTTCTGTTTTACATAGGTTCACTATGACTCATAGCAGACTAGAAGGCACCTAAGAACAAGAACAACAATATATACATACAACAGAATATTATTCAGCCATAAAAAGAAATGATAATCTGGTACATGTTATAACATGGATGAACTTTGACAACATTATATAAAATTAGATAATCAGAGACTAAGAGATAAGTATACCTTGATTTCACTTATATGCAACATGTAGAATAGGTATTCTATGGAGACAAAAGTAGATTAGTGGTTACCAGAGGACTGGGAAGTGCAGAGGGGAAATGAGGAGTTATTGCTTAAGGAGTACTGAGTTTCCCAGGAAAGGCTTATGTTTTATTATATATTTACATTACATATACACTTATATGGGAGCTCTGGTAGCATAGTGGCTAAGGCACTTGACTGCTAACCAGAAGGCTGGCGGTTCAAACCCACCTGCCACTCCTTGGAAGGAAGATGGGGCAATCTATTTCCATAGTGATACTGCCTCGGAAACCCAAGGAGGGGTCGCTATGAGTCGGGTCCAACTCGATGGCACATAA
>NW_006921733.1:3924417-3937739 GCF_000298275.1 Orycteropus afer afer
TGAACATAAGGTTTATTCTGAGCAGTTATTCTATATGCATATACCAAAAAAAAAAAAAAAACACCTTAAGTTGATTCCAATCGATAGCAGCCCTATATGTGCATACGGAGAGACTACTTTGATTCCAGATAAAGCAAATGACTTGAAGAAGCTAGGTAAAATGAGGCTTATAAAGAGAGGAAAAATGAGAAATATAGAAGATCAACCACTGGCTCATCTTAAAATGATTGATTGAACTCTATTCTCACCATTTTGCTGAAATAAAAGTATATCAGATCACAAGATATTCTTTGACTCTACACCCAACCATGTGTTTTGAAATCTAAATTTAGTAAGCCTGGCTTCAAATAGCAAAGAAAAGATTTGCAACTTTGGTTGAAAGAAAAGACACTAGTGGATTAATATTGGTCTTTAAAGTGAATATTTGGTTTTGTGGGTAAGAAAAAACCCCAAATCAAAGCAAGATATTTGCTATCAATTTCTGTCTTTGACAGGGGCTATGGAAAAATCTATTTCTACTGCACCACACAGAAATAGATTTTGGCTGTTAATCAAAAGGTCAGTTGGTTTGAACCCACCAGTTGCTCCATGGGATAAAGATGAGACCACTTGCTTCCATAAAGATTTACATATATAGAAGCCCTTTGATACAGTCCTACTTTGTCCTGTAGTGCCACTATGAGTTGTTTTCGACTATATGGCAGTGGTTTGGTTTTTAGTTTTGGGTTCTCCTTTGGTTGTATGCAGCAGCCACAGACTCAAAAATAATGTTTTCTCTTTTATCATCTACTTACCAATTTCCCTCTCAGCAGCTATGAATCAACTTTAATCAGTGACATTTGTTCAGTTGGAAATTATCAATAAAGGACAATTTTAAAGAAGATTTTTGTAGTTCTGTATGTAAGTGAATGTTTTAACAAGTCAGTACACCCTCTGATTTCTGGCAACAAGTAGCAGAATAAAGAGGGATGATATAACACTGAAAGATCAATTTTCATTTGCTTCTGAAGGCAGAGGGATCCTTTCCAATTTACCTCTCCTTCTCTAACAGCTATTCCTAAAATATCATTATACAGATGTTAACACAATAAGGTGAAAGACAATCTCAATTACAATATATATTTATATATGTATTTTTTTAATTTAGTGCTCTAATTATAGGAGACCACCACTCATCTGTCAGTTTGTTCTACTGTGGTGGCTTGTGTGTTGTTGTGAGGCTGGAGGCTATGCCACAGGTGTTTTGGATATCAGCTGGGTCACTCATGGTGGAGAGTTTTCAGTGGCACTTCCAGAACAAGACAGATGCAGAAGAAAGAAGGAGCCATCAATTCTCAAAGAATTGGCTGGTGAAAATCTTATGAAGGGCAGTGAAACACTGTCTATTACCAGAAAAATTTATGAATAGTCCTAAACCTTGTTAGATATAGTGACAGAAGGTGAGCACCTCAGGTCAGAACACACTCAAAATACAACTGGTGAACAGCTGCCTCCTCAAAAAGTCCACCTTAATGGCATGGATGGAGTACAGCTTTTGGGACCTCCATTTGCTGATGGGGCACTACTCAAAATGGGAACAACAGCTGCAAGCATCCATGAATAATCAGAACATAGAATGTGTGAATAATCAGAACATAGAATGTGTGAATAATCAGAACATAGAATATGAATCCAGGAATATTGGAAGTTGTCAAAAATGAAATGGAACACATAATAAACTATATCCTGGACTGATTTTGGCCATTTGGAATCAACAACCATATGATTTACTATACTGTAAATGACAAATTGAAGAAGAATGGCATGACATTCATTGTCAAAAAATATCATAAGATCTATCCTGAAGTACAATGCTGTCAGTGATAGGATAATATACATATGCCATATACATATGCCTATTAACTCAAAGGGAGCTCTGGTAGCATAGTGGCTGAGACACTTGCCTGCTAACCAGATGGCTGGAGGTTCAAACCCACCAGCCACTCCTCGGAAGGAAGGTTGGGCAATCCTACTTCCGTAGTGATACTGCCTCGGAAACCCAAGGAGGGGTCGCTATGAGTCGGGTTTGACTTGACGGCACATAACAACAACAATGACAAATTAACTCAAAAACCAGTTAATACTACTCTGATTCAAATTTACATACCAACCAGCAAAGCCAAAGATGAGGAAACTGAAGATTTTTACCAACTTCTGCATTCTAAAATTGATCAAACATGCAATCACGATGTGTTTGTTACTACTAGTGATTGGAATGTAAATTGGAAATGAAGAAGAATCAGCAGTCGTTGGAAAATATGGCCTTGCTAATAGAAATGACACTGGAATTGGTATGATAGAATTTTGTAAGAGCAATGATTAATTCATCGGAAACACCTTTTTTCAACAACATAAATGGTGGTTATACAAGTAGACTTCACCAGATGGAACACATAGGAATCAGATCAACTACATCTGTGAAAAGAGGCAATAGAAAAGCTCAATATCCTCAGCCAAATCAAGGACAGAAGCTGACTGTCAAACAAACCATCAACTGCTCATCTGCAAGTTAAAGTTGAAGCAAGTTCAAGTTCATGCCAAAATATGACCTTGATTATATCCCACCTGAATTTAGAGACCATTTGAAAAAATAAACTTGATGTACTGAACACCAATTATCAAAAGCTAGAGGAATTGTGCCATGAAATCTAGAAGATGTGGGACAATATCCATGAAGAAAACAAAAAGTCATTGAAAAGACAGGAATGGAAGAAGAGACCAAAATGAGTGTCAGAAGAGACACTGAAACTTGAACAAAGAGTAGCTAAAGTAAATGGAAGAAATGACAAGATAAAAGAGCTGAACAGAAGATTTCAAAGGACAAAGACCTGGAGTTAGAAAACCAAAGGGGAAAAACATGCTTGGCATTTGTCAAGCTGAAAAAACTGAAGAAAAAGTTCAAGCCTTGAGCTGCAATATTGAAAGTTTCTATGGGCAAAATATTGAATGATGAAAGAATCATCAAAAGAAGATGAAAGGAATTTGTACAGTCACTGTACCAAAAAGAATTGGTAGATATTCATCTATTTCAAAAGGTGGCATATGATCAAGAACCAATGGTATTGAAGGAAGAAGTTAGAGCTGCACTGAGAGAAGTGGCAAAACCGAGCTTCAGGAATTGATGGAATACCCATTGAGATGTTGCAACAAACAGATGTTGCACTGGAGGCATTTATTCACCTATTCCAAGAAATTAGCAAGAGAGCTACCTAGCCAACTGACTAGAAGAGATCCATATTTGTCCCCATTCCAAAGAAAAGTGACCCAAAAGATGTGGAAATTATCCAACAATGTCATTAACATCACATGCAAGTAAAATGTTGCTTAAGATAATTTTAAAATGGTTGCAGCAGTATGTTGACAGGGAACTTCCTGAAATGCAAGCTGCATTCAGAAGACATGGAATGAAGAATATCATTGTAATGTTAGATGGATTTTTCCTGAAAGCAGATAAGACCAGAAAGATGCTTACTTGTGTTTTATTGACTATACAAAACCATTTGGTTGTGTGGATCATAACAAATTATGGATAACATTGAGAGGAATGGGAATTCCAGAACACATAATTGTGCTCATGAGGAACCTGTACACAGACCAGGAGGCTGTCATTCAAACAGTACAAGGAGATACTGCATGGTTTAAAATCAAGATGGGTGTGCATCAGGCTTGTATCCTTTCACCATACTTATTTAATCTGTATGCTGAGAAAATAATCCAAGAAGCTGAGCTATGTGAAGAAGAATGCAGTATCAGGATTGGAGGAAGGCTTATTAACAACTTGAGATATGCAGATGACACAATCTTGCTGCTGAAAGTGAATATGACCTGAAGCATTTACTAATGAAGATTAAAGACTGCAGTCTGGAGTATTGATTACATCTTAACATAAGAAAAACAAAAATCCTTACAACTGGGCCAATAACAGCATCATGATAAAATGACAAAAATGTGAAGTTGTCAAGATTTTATATTACTTGATTCCACCATCAACATCAGTGGAAGCTGTTGTTGTTGTTGTTATGTGCCATCGAGTCAGACGAGACTCATAGCGACCCCTCCTTGGGTTTCCAAGGCAGTATCACTACGGAAGTAGATTGCCCCATCTTCCTTCCGAGGAGTGGCTGGTGGGTTTGAACCTCCAGCCTTCTGGTTAGCAGTCAAGTGCCTTAGCCACTATGCTACCAGAGCTCCCATCAATGGAAGCAGCAGTAAAGAAATCAGACATCATATTGCACTGGGCAAATCTGTTGGGAAAGACTCTTTAAAGTTCTGAAGAGCAAAGATGTTTCTTTGAAGACTAAGGTGTGCCTAGCTGAAGCCATAGTATTTTCAATTGCCTCATATGCATGTGAAAGCTGGACAAGGAATAGGAAGACTGAAGAAGAGTTGATGCTTTTGAGTTGTGGTGTTGGCAATGAATACAAAAGTACCATGAACTGCCAGAAGAACTAACAGATTTATCCTGAAAGAAGTGCAGCCAGAATGCTCCTTGGGAGTGAGAATGGCCACATTTTGTCTCACTTAATTAGGTCATGTCGTCCGAAAAGACCATTGCCTGGAGAAGGATATCATGCTTGGTTAAGTGGAGGGTCAGTGATGAAAGGGAAGACTCTCAATGGAATGGATTGATACAGTGGCTGCAATGATGGGCTCAGGTATAGCAAGGATTGTGAGTCTGGCGTATGACTGGGCAGTGTCTATGAGTCAGAGATGACCTGGTGGCACTTAACTACAGCAATTATATGAAAAATGTGTTTACAAAAACTCCTTGGCTTGGAAATGTAGAGGCAGTGAGACAAATGGAGTTCAGTCATGGAAAGGCTTCTCTTTCTGAGTCTGTATCTTTATTTTATTTTTGTATGGCCACAGCTCTCTCATCAAATATCCTACATTTTGAGACCACCTCCTGCAAGGACTGACTTTGATAAGTAGAATAGATCATGGTAATGCTAAGAAATGTACTCCATTCTTATGTCATACCGTTAATTGTTTGAAATGGCACTTCTTTGAAACCGCTTTGTTGTGTGGTTGCCTTCTTTTAGTCACCATTTGTAATGCAAATAATCATGTATAGGGCCACAGGAAAAAACAAAACAAAACCAAAAAACGTTTTCAAGGCAATACCAAGGCCCTGGCTGGTTAGAGAACTGGGCTGCTCACTGATAGATTGGCAGTTCCAGTCCATCTAGAGGTACTGAGGAAGAACGTCCTGGTGATATTTTCTAAACCATCAGCCATTGAAAACCCTATGGAGCACAGTTCTACTCTCAACTCTCATGAGGACACAGTGAATTTGAGCTGATTTTTGGCAACTGATACTGGTACTAGCAAGACAATTCCAAAGAGTTTTCAGGTAGAATTAGGGAGATTCTCAAGATCTGGGAATTAGGAGGGGAAAATCCTACTGGAGAAGAGAGGTGTGATAGATAAAGTTGTGTGTCAACCTGAGTGGGCCATGACTGTCAGTGGTTTAGCACTTATGATGTAGTCATTCCCCATAATGAAGTCTGATATAAATATAATCACCTCCATGATGAGATCTGCTATGAGTAGCCAATCAGTCCAATCAGTTGAAAGGAAGTCTCTTCAAGGATGTGGCCTGCTTCAAGTATATATGGACATCCTGGCTATTTGCCCAGGATCCTGCATCATCATCATCTGTAGTCAAAACAGTGGCCTGCATTAGTACCTGTCAATTTAGGAATTGTTGCCTTGCAGCCTAGGAACCAACAGCCTGACATTTTACCTGCTGACCTTAGAATTGTCAGCCTCTGAAGCCAGCAGCATGATATATTGCCTGCTAATCTTGGGTTAGTCAGCCCCGGCAGCTATGTGAGCCAGGAGAAACCTCTAACTTGACATCTGATTTATGGATTTGGACTTACCAGTGTCTACAACTGTGCAAGACATTTTAATGAGGTAAACTTATTTTTCTTTGCCTCTCTCTATTTTTCTCTTTCTCTCCCTGTCTCTATCTCTGTTAAAAAAAAAAAAAAAAAAAACACAACTCACTGCCATTGAGTCAATTTCAACTCATAGCCACTCTACAGAGGTAGATTGCTCAATCTTCTTTCTGAGGAGTGGCTTGTGGGTTTGACCACCAGCCTTCTGGTTAGCAGTCAAATGCCTTAGGGACTACTCCACCAGAGGGTCTCTCTCTCTGTATATATATATATATATACATATACATATATATATGTATATGTATATATATATATATGGAGCTCTGGTAGCATAGTGGCTAAAAACACTTGACTGCTAACCAGAAGGTTGGCGGTTCAAACCCACCAGCCACTCCTCGGAAGGAAAGTTGGGGAATCCTACTTCTGTAGTGATACTGCCTCGGAAACCCAAGGAGGGGTCACTATGAGTCGTGGCCGACGACGGCACATAACAACAACAACAAATATATGTATGTGTATATATATATATATATATATATACAAAAAACGCACAGCTGTTGAGTTGGATCTGACTCATAGTGACCCCTCCTTGGGTTTCCCAGGGGGTATCACCATGGAAATAGATTGCCCAACCTTCCTTCTGAGGAGTGGCTGATGGGTTAGCAGTCAAATGCCTTAGGCACTACACCACCAGAGCTTGCTCTCTCTCTCTCTCTCTCTTTCTCTAAGTTTCACTGGTTTTGCTTCTCTAGAGAACCCAGACTAAGATATTAGGCAAGCATTGCCTCAAAAAGCAAGCCTGTTGCTGCTGAGCAAGAAACGTATGAATGGTGTGTTCCTGATGGGGGTGAGGGTTATGGTACCTGACAAATAGTCAAGTCTCTCCCTGAAGGTTTCCTTCCCTCAGGTCAGACCCAAACCTGGTGGAAGCACCTCTGGAAATAGGCTGCAAAGCACTAAACTGAAAGATGCTGGCTGACTAATGTCTTTTGCATAACAAGGAAAGCAGGTGAAAAAGAAAAAAATGCCTCCAGACAAAAAAAGGAACAGTGACAGTTTTCACACCCAGAGCTGATTTATCAGATATGTATGTGGCTTGATTGAAGGCCCCTTGCTTTTCTCTGGGATTTTGAAACTCCTTTGCTGAGTAGGTCATCTTAAGCAGGTTTCATGAGATATTCTTGGCGGTGCCCCTGTGGTCTTTAGGATCACTCCAGGCAAAGCTGCCTCTGAAGCTTCAGTCCACGCTGATGACAGCCTGGCTCTGGAAAGGGCCCAGGACTGGAGCCATACTTGCTCCACACAGGAAGGGGAGACAGGCATAAACTCCCCAGGTCTCAGTGTTCCCTATCTCTACAGAGAGAGGCAAAGACAGTACAAACACCATTTATAATTCTTATTTTGTGAATGTTATTATTGGACATGAATCAAATTATTTCAAATATCCTGATTTTTTGGCATGAAGCAGTGTTTTGGAAAATACCCAGATACTCACTATGCAGAACAAACAAAAATGGTTCTTGTGCTTTTTTTTTTTTTTTGGCTCTCCGGCTTCTGCAAAGTACTTTTAGGATTTGGTGTTGAGGGAGCCAGTATTGGGAAAGCTAAATCACCGTGTTTCAGAAGAGTTCTGTAGGTTAAAGTTCTACACTTGCCTACAGAATTTTACTTTTTAAATGGGATAATCACTATTTGCTTTTTACATGCATGTTCTGATAAGGCACACTGAATATAATTTTTCTTTGAGAACTTTGGTTTTCAAATGATTCTGAATGACTGAATGACTTTTTTTTTTTTTTTTTAATAAATTGCTGAAACAAAGGATCATTTTGTTCTGAAAGTCTTCATCTTTGTTAAATATAAAGTACTTTATTAAGCAGTTTATGTGTTGAATAAAACCTTTACAAGGTATAGCATCAGGTACCATCATTGAAATTCACCCAGTTATTAGCACTTAAAGAATGTTGCTTTGTTGTTAGGTGCCATTGAGTAATCTCCAACTCATACCGACCCAATGTACAACAGAATAAAACACTGCCTGGTCCTGCACCATCCTCACAATCCTTGCTATGCTTGAGCTCATCATTATGGTGACTATGTCAAAACATCTCATTGAGGATGTTCCCCATTTTCACTGACCCCCTACTTTACCAAGCATGATATCCTTCTCCAGGGGTGCCTTCTGAAAACATGACCAAAGTATGTGAGGTGAACTCTGGCCATTCTTTTTTTTTTTTTTGTAATTTTGTTTTGGGTGAAAGTTTACAGAGCAAATTCACTTTCCATACAGCAGTACACATACACTTTGTCTCATGACATTGACTACAATTTGCCACAATGCCACAGCTCCCCTCCCCCTCCTTCCCCATAGTTACCTTTTCTCTGTGTCCTTCCCTCTGTGCACTCCTGCCCCCTGAGCTGTCTCCCTGTGCATAAACAGCTCTTCTATTCTCCCATGATTGTTCTCTCCAAGGAGTGTATCTACCTCAGGTAAGTGTTCAACTCATATACCTGTCTTTGTTTGGCTGGAAGCCATAGGTGTGGGTTCAATTCCAGACCTGAAGGGCAGCTAGGGGCCATAGTCTCAGTGGTTCCATCAGGCTCTATCAGACCAACAAACCTGCTCCTTTTTCTTTTGTTTTCTCAAATGATTTTGAGTTTTGTTCCACATTGTTCTTCCACTCTATCCAGGATCTCCTCATAGATCCCCCTCTGAGTGGTGACAGTGGTAACCGTGCACCATCTAGTTCTTATCTCATAGTTGTATAGGCTGTGGATCGCATGGTGTACCAGTCGTGAAGACTAAATGTTTCCATGAATCTTTGGTTTCCTTCATTCTTCTTTGCTCTGGATGTGGAAGAGTCCCACCATTGCATTTAAATGGCTGCTTACAAGCTTTTAAGATCCCAGTCACTACTCACCAAAGTAGGAGGTGGAACAATGGTTTGTGTAGTATGTTATGCCAATTGAGCTTGATGTGCCCTGTGACTATGATCCCTAGCCCACAGGTTAAACTACTCACTCCCTTTGGGTAGCTGGTTGTGCCAAAGAAGTGACTACAAACTTGTCCCTTGTCAGCTCTACTATATATCTACTACATACAAATACACTTGTAGAAACACTGTCTGCTAACCCTATACATGTTCTAGGATACATTCCCCCCTGCACAGACATAACTAATAGTTCAGCCTGTCCACCCATCTATCCATCTGTATACCCTGTTTCCCTTCACTGACAATGCAGTAATGTATGTGCAAAAGGCTTCATCTTTGTTGTCTATACCTCCCATGTACCTCTCTAAGTTTTCCTCTTCCTCAATGCCACCATGTTGATCACTCATATTTGGTACATTTCCCTTCTCTTCACTTAAATCAATACTTGTCTCTACCTATCTAACAGTGTTCCCTACCCCCATGCCCCCCTGGTAACCAACAAAGAAAATTTCCTTCCATGTACAAACCTTTCCTTGACTTTTTACAATAACAGACTAATACAACATGTGTCCTTCTGTGATTGACTTATTTCACTCAGCATAATGTTCTCCAAGTTCATCCATGTTATGTGGTGATTTGCAGATTCTGTGATATTCTTTAGGGTTGCATAGCATTCCATTGTGTGTATGTACCATAGTTAGATTACCCATTCTTCAGTTGATGGACACCTAGGTTGTTTCCATCTTTTGGCTATTGTTAATAGCACTGCGATGAACGTGGGCATGCATATGTCTGTTCTTGTCCTGGCTCTCACTTCTTTAGGATATATACCTACTAATGAAATGGTTGGGTCAAATGGTATTTCTAATTCCAATTTTTAATGAATCACCATACTGCTTTCCACAGTAGTTGTACCATTTTAAAGTCTCACCAGCAGTGTATGGAAGTCCTAATCTCTCCACATCCTCACCAGCATTCGTTATTTTCTCACTTGTTGAAGTTTGCTACTGCCGCTGATGCAAGATGGTATGTCATTTTGTTGTTTTGATTTACATCTCTTTAATGGCTAATGATCATGACCATTTCTTCGTGTTTGTTGGCTGCCTGAATATCCTCTTTGGTGAAGTGTCTATTCATGTCTTCTGCCCATTTTTTTAATTGGATTATTTGTCTTCTTGTTGTTGAGGTGTTGGAGTTTCCTACAAATTCTAGAGATAAGTTTTTTGTCATATATGTCATTGGCTCTGGTCATTCTTGCTGCCAAGAAGCATTCTGCCTATACTTCATCCGGGACATATTTGCTCATTCTTCTGGCATTCCATGGTATTTTCAATATTCTTCAGCACCACAGTTCAAAGGCATCCACTCTTCCTTGGTTTTCCTTATTCATTGTCCAGCCTTGTCATGCATATGAGGTGATTGAAAATACCATGGCTTAGGTCAGGTGCACCTTAGTCTTCAAAATGACATCTTTGCTTTTTAACACTTTATAGAAATCTTCTGCAGCAGATTTCTCCAGTGCAATACAACATGTGCTTTCCTGACTTCTGCTTCAATGGGTTTTGACTGTGGATCCAAGTAAGATTAAGTCCCTTACAACTTTAATCTTTTCTCCATTAATCATAATGTTGCTTATTGGTCCAGTTGTTAGGCTTTCTGTTTTCTTTGTGTTGAAGTGTGATACATGAGGACTATAGTTTTTGATCTTCATCAGTAAGTGCTTCAAGCCATCTGCACTTTCAGCAAGCAAGGTTGTGTCATCTACATATCACACATTGTTTATGACTTGTCCTCCAATCCTGATGCTACATTCTTCTTCATATAGACGTACTTCTCAGATTATTTGCAGAGCATACAAATTGAATAAGTACAATGAAAGGATTCAACTCCGGTGCACACACTTCCCAAGTTTAATCATGCAGTATATCCTTTTTCTGTTTGAATGGCAGCCTTTTTGTCTATATTCACAATTAAGTGTTCTAAAATGCCCATTCTTCAAAATATTGTGCATAATTATGATCCACACAAATACCTCCACATAGTCAATGAAAAGTAGATATACATCTCACTGGTATTCTTTGGTTTAGGTAAGATCCAGCTGACATCAACAATGGTATCCCTCATTCCACATCTTCTCAGTTCAGCTTGAATTTCTGTATGTTCCCTGTCAATATACAACTGTAACCATTTTTGAATTATCATCCACAAGATTTTAATTTCTTATGATATTATTGTTGGATATTTTCCACATTCTGTTGGATCACCTTCCTTTGGAAAGGGCACAAATATTTCAATCTCTTTCAGTCAGTTGGCCAGGTAGCTGTCTTCCACATTCCTTGGCATTAATGAGTAACCATCTCCAGAATTGAATTCATTTGTTGAGACATCTCAGTGAATATTGTGTCAATTCCAGGAACATTGTTTTTCACCAACTCCTTTAATGTTGCTTGCTCTTGGACTTCCTTTAATACCATTGGTTCTTGATCATATGCTACCTCTTGAAATAGTTGGACATTGACCAATTCTTTTTGATACAGTAATTCTGTGTATTCCGCCCATCTCCTTTTGATGCTTCCTACATCATTCAGTATTTTGCCCATATTATCCTGTGGTATTGCAGGTCAGTATTTTGCCCATATGATCTTGTGGATTTATTTTAAATTTCTTCAGCTTCAGTTTGAACTTGCATATGAGCAATCAATGGTCTGTTCCATATTCCATTCCTGGCCTTGTTTTTGCTGATGATATTGAGGTTCTCTAGTCACCTCTTTCCACAGATGTAGTCAATCTGATTTCTGTTTATTTCATCTGCCAAGGTCTATGTGTACAGCTACAGTTTATGTTGTTGAAAATGGTATTTGCAATGAATAAGTCATTGGTCTTACAAAATTCTATCATGCAGTCTCCAGAGTCATTTCTATCACCCAAGCCATATTTCCCAACTACCGATGATTCTTTGTTTCCAACTTTCACATTCCAATCACCACTAATTATTAGTATATCTTGATTTCATGCTTGGTCAATTTCAGATTACATAAGTTTGTAAAAATCTTCAATTTCTTCATTTTTGGCTTTAGTGGTTGCTGTGTAAATTTAATTAATAGTCATATTAACTGTCTTCCTTGTAGGTGTATGGATATTATCCTATTACTGACAGCACTGTACTGTAGGGGAGATCCTGAAACTTTCTTTTTGACAATAATTGCTATGCCATTTCTCTTCAATTTGTCATTCCTGGAATACTACACCATATGATTGTCTGATTCAAAATGGCCAATACCAGTCCATTTCAGCTCACCAATACCAGTATATCTATCTTTATGTGTTCCATTTTCAGTTTTGATAACTTCAAATTTTCCTACATTCATACTTTGCCCATTTCATTTTCTGATTATTAGTGGATAATTGCAGATGTTTCTTCCCATTTTGAGTCATGCCTCATCAAGAAATGAAGGTCTTGAAAGCTTTACTCCATTAACGTCATTAAGGTCAACTCTACTTTGGGTACGCAGTTCTTCCCCAGTTGTATATTAAGTCCCTTCCAACCGGAGGTACACATCTTCAGGAACTATATCAGGCAATATTTTATGGCTCATCATAAAGTTTTCCAATAATATATCAGACAGTGTTTCACTGCTATTCATAGGTTTAGGGCAGGGCATGGAAATTGCATTTTTAAGATGGAAAAATGTCTTGGGTTTACACAGGCAGGTCACTAGTAACACCCTCCTGGCCCTTAGTACTGTGTTGGCTCCTCATTCACAAAAGTACATCTGGAGTCAATTTTAGGGGGAGATATGTGGGTCGGCAGCTCACCTGCTGACTCTGGTGAACTCAATTCATCAGATTTTGCCAAAAATAAAGATGAGTTTATAATGTAGAACCAGGGTATCAACTTCTACTTGAGACGAAAAACAGGAATTGCATCTGTAATGTTTACTTTCTATCTCCAGATACGGAAATGCAAATATCTATATAACCAGTCTTAATAAAGAAGCAGTTATAGGCCTTGATAGGCTAAGTACTTTTCAAAAAGAAACAGCATTTTTAAGGGTATAAAACTCTCAATATGATATTCACATTAACCATGGGGCTGAACTCGAGACCTCATTACTTGCCCATGGGGCCAAGTTGAAGTTCCCCACATGTTCAACCATTTAATCTGATGCTGTTTTGGACATCATCATAAGTTTTGGGCCTGGTATTTGTGTCTCCTTATATACCTGACAAGAGGGACAGGTCCCTCTCAAATGGCAAGATTTTTAATTGCAAGACTTCTGTTAATTTTTCATGTAATTTCTGATCCCAAGGTTTATGTTAACAAAAATGGCAACATAATATTCTGTTAGGAAATTACATGAAGCTATAAAATGTCATTTTTTGGAGATAATGTTCATAAAATTGAGCATTTTCTTATTCACTAAGATTTTTAGTGCAAGCATTAGTT